>NC_047130.1:31232551-31281872 GCF_009829125.3 Periophthalmus magnuspinnatus
CATGCCTCACAGATGTGCCCTCTGCCATACCTGTCCCACCTCACCTTGCCTGGTTACCATAGCATCCCACCTTTGAGTCTGTAGCAGTGATATGTTCCATGCCAAAGCCCTGCTGCTCCCCTGCACCGAGCTGCGGACAGCCAGATGGATGAGAGAGCTCGCGGCTACGCACCATGTGTCCTTCCACAAGTGTGAGGGTGTTGATACCACCATGGGAGATCCACAGCCCCAACATGTGCCTACAGGATTTTGATCCAATTTCAGACTTCAATAAAAAATCCCAGTGACAAATTAATGCTGTAGATATACTTATGTGTTGAACTTTTATCAGATGTGATTTTGTTCGTCTGAAAGTGATGTTAGGTGTCAATTTGAGATGTGTGTAGCATTTGAGAGGAGGACAAGGAGAAATTATGGCATGTAGTGCAGAGATGACAGTGAAAAATGAGGAAAAAACTGCAATCTGACACAGGGGCCTGAGATATTGTCTGCCTGTAGCTGATGTACTACAAAGTGATCCCAAACCCAAACTGTTATATCGACATTAATGCCTTTTAACTTTGCATTCATATTATATTTTGAAGCTTTGTACCAGTCCCAAGCTCAGAGAAAACACTTTTTATAGAAGCTAGAAAATATGCATAATTGTGAGTTGTATGTATAAATGTTAAGTTGTATGTTCATGATGTGAAATATCAACAACTTTAGGATTTCTGTGAATGCAAATTATTCTTCTGGACAGTAAACTCGGAACAATAAAGTATCTATATATCACTGTTGGTGAAGAGGAGATCCCATTCATTTAAATGGAGAACAAGCAAAAAGTCTTGCAGCTGAAACATTTTATAATGTAGGTTGATTTGTATAAAATCTTCAGTGTTCATGTACTCCAGCAAGTCAACAATTCACTCTTTCTCTGGGTGGCTTGAAAACAGCTTTGTTGTCTGTATAGAACTTATGTGTTGCTGAGGTTGGCAGCCTTATATAAAATCATACAACCGTAAGGAGGGGTACAATTAATGACAGCGCCCATGGCAACTTCCTGAATGAGGTGGATAGTCTAACTGGTTTGACTACAGAAGGTGCCCAGCTCTTTAGTGACTCTGTATGAATAACAAAAGGAAATTTCTGATGTTTGTGTGTTGCAATATTAAGAAGCAAGAAGCATAAACTCTCCTGTACAACATCTATGTTTATATTAGTGAATCGTTGAAATGTTAATGTAGTCTAAACATCAACACTGCAGAAATCACCCGTACCAAACCAGGCATACTATACAGGTAAATAAATGTAAAAACTGTCAGGACTCTCAGAATCATTCCAGTTAGAAGGTTATTGTGCCTGTGCATATGAGTAAATAAATCAGATCTTAATGAAGCGTGCTGTGTTCCTCTCCAGTGGCCCTGACAGACAGGTCTTCCTCTCTGCGAGTTCCTGCTTGTGCTTGTGCCATTCCAGTCCTCCTCCGGGTGCCTGATACAAAAACACACACTGCATGAGTGCGCTCTGCTAATGGAATAAGTGAAGCAGCTGTGATGTAAGACATACAGCGCTGATGTACAGGCCGACATTGTTCTGCTGTGAAAGAGTGGTCCTCCCTGTAGCCTGGAGCAGTCTGTTGTCCCGGTCATGGTCCAAGAAAACACATCAATGAGACTCAGATGCCGTCAGATTCAAAATCCTGGAGCTTACTGTCCCCTCTTTGTATTCAAACATGTATAATACCAATCACATCTAAAACAGTGCATACATTTACAAAAATTACACAAGCTGGTAAAACATACAAAATACTTTAGAATATCTTTTGATATTGTTATATGTTTTTAAAGCTTTCTTGTTTCACAACTTAAACTAAATAATTTAAAAAGGTAGCAAGGGCCGGTATGATGAATGTCCATTTATAAGAATTTATGTAGAATTTGTAGAATAATGGCATCAGATATTTTGAAGACAGTCCTGAGGTGTGTAAGGTCTAAAACTGACAGTACTGTGGCCTCCAAGTAACAATAAATATTTCATGGTGAATAAAATGAAATTTGAATGTGGGCTTCATAAAAGTGAATCTTGGAGAGATTCAGCGTATTATGAGACACATAATGTTACATTCAGTTAATATTGGCCTTATGGTTGATGTGCATTGTGAACAGTGGCCAGCTATAACACACAGACTGTCAGTCACTCATTCAGTACGGGCTTATTTACCATCAGCAGTTTTTCAACACAATGAAGTCCCTGAAGAGAGCTCAAGCACAAGGAAAATAGTACAACCTTCATTGAAACTCTCCTCAGTGAGAGGAAAAGCCCCTCCTCCTTACCCCATCCAGGATAATTATGGTTATTGATTGATTGTAATTTTTAGAGTCTGCTGCACACAGGAGAGAGATAAAACAGGAGAAGACATCCCCCGTTGTTTTCCAAATCCAGCCTTGGTATTTGATTTTATTAGTCCATTATAAAAATAACAACTGCATTTTATCGTCATGGTGACGTGGCTCTTCGTCACTTGACTGAGTCTGATACTGCTGTGCCAGGGTGCGGATAGATGCCAGATATCGCTGACAGATGAATTAACGTTCACTAATTTGGTGTCTCCGGTGGCCTGTCCGTGTGGCGTGGTGACCTGCGGTGTTGACGCATAAGCAGCAGGTTCCTGTGACACGATTGGGTGTCAGGCTGAGCAGGAGAGAGTTACCTGTGGCAGTAACAGGAGAGGGCCTGTCTCTAAGTATAATCCCATATAATGCCATATCACCTCCACACTTGTGTTTCAAGCAGACGCCTCAATGACATTCAAGAGCGATCATCCTGAGTCTGGTGTAATCACAATCAAAGTCCTGATGGTTCCTCTGCAGACGGGGAACACACTGACCTTTTCCTGCGCTGACATCCAAGTCCACTCTGCTCTGTTTGGGCCCGCCTAACCTGCAACCCGCAATCAAGCTAAAATGAATCCTAACTGGTCCCATTGCGCCAGGCTCGCGGCTCACTCAGCATCACCATGACAACAAATTCACCAGATCGCATATTACTGCTCCACCACCTGACTCAAGTTATTTTTCTTCTGCACTCTTCCCCTCTTTATTTCACATCTCTATCTTCAAGTTCTGTTATCTGAGATTTGCAAATGATGCTGTAAATCCAGCTGGCACACACGGTATATGTGACACCATCCGCTTTGAATAAAAATCTGTGATGGGAAACAAAAAAAGGGCCAGAAGGTCCTGTTTTGCGTAGGTCTGAATGTCCCAAGGAGAATTTAAACTTTCAGCTGACATTGTACTAAATATACTACAAACTCAGTACATGAAACGTGGCACATCCCAACTGAGGTTCACGGTCATCCAAGCTTTTTCAGAAAATGCTGCAACTCCCATAAAGCCATCACCTTTTCAAGGCTTTTGAGATACTGACAATGAAATTTTGCATATTGAAGTAAAAATATACCATTTTCATTGACTGATTAAACCTGCACTATGCAATTTTTCTGATAAGTGTCCACCACCTGCTTGTCTCCATGTTGATGTTATTGCTTTGCCTGTAATGTTCTATGGTATGCTATTAAACTCATCTCTATGGAGACAAATAAGTAACCCCATCAAGCCAAGTTACAGGTCTGATCTGTGGAGAGGTCACACTAAGAAAGCATGATTTGTAAGGTACTTTTGAAAAATAAAAACAGCTGGGGTGATTGAATAATATTGATCAGTTTAATGCTGTATGGTGGAACATTCCAGAGTGCATCAACAGCTCCAAGTTGGCTCCACCAAATAAGTTACATAATGCACCTTTAATATCACTGTTATGTTTACACTGTCCTCTCTCTGTCAGAATTGTGGTCGCCTGTTACACAAATCAAATCTACAAATGTCCTGTTTTACACTAAACACTTCATGATGTATTTTTTATGTTGAACTAAAACTTGCTCTCTGGATGAATGATTCAACAGGAGCACAAGGTCAAACCAACACACTTCCTGTCTGGCCACCAAAAAACCACAAGTCCTCAGTACTATTGTCACAGACTTTACTGGGCCCAGCCTTATGCATTTTAGCCCCTCTGTTGTCGTGGACAGTCATTGTCACCGGTTAAGTGAAGGAGACGATACATTATGCAGAGAGGGGGGTGTTTGAAGTAGGTGAATAGTGTATAATGTATGCAGCTGGGATGTGATTGCACTGAGGGAACCAACGCTAAAGGCACAGTACAAATCTGCAAAGGTGGCCTATTTCTTCCTCATAACAAAGACCACTAGCAACAAGGGCGGTGCTATGTGGGGCTTTTTGGCCAGTGTACCCCATGTTTGGATGCTCCTATAAAACTAATCTTACTCTAAAGATGGTATATCACATAAGCAACCACTAGGATAAACAGGACTGGACCACCCTCGATGATTACAACATTTAGTTTGTATTTGCAACAATAAAAACCTCACACAGTGGGTTAGACACATATGCCCTGAGCAGTAATTCTCCTCAAGACAAAATACTGACTCTGAATTTTAGGTAATTTAAGGTAGCGTATAAGAAGAGATATAGAAGCATCTACACTAGAGTTCAATAATACAGTTCTTTATTTTCTAAGGTACCCTGTTGTTTTTTGCAAGGAGAACTTTGATTTTTTTGAGTTTTTGGCCAGTAGGAAACAATAAAAGCAAAGAAATGGTAGATATAGACTTTGTCTGCAATTATAGTCTATGTATGTTTCCCTTTAATAGAGGAGAATTGCCCCCAGTCTAAAAACAAGCTGAATGAAAAGATGGTGAAACAAATTATACTTGATGCTTGTAGCAGAAGTAATTTAATATATCAATGTTTTTTGATCAGCAGAGGCAATGTTTATACACCAAAAATTGTATTAAAAAGTGTAAACATCTAGGAAACACTGTCATGATCATGATGCTGTTATAAATTTTACTTTATCTGAAGATTTGATGCTTTATGCATTTTTAGTGGTTCTGTATCTGTGCACACTGAAATAAACATGAATGGAACCTCTGTTGTTATTTTTATTTTAAGAAAAGTGAAATACCAACAGCATGAAGAAAGTGTGTGACATTTGAACAGGAACAGTTTAGAGGGATGTAACCTTTACGGCTGAATGTGTGCACGGAGCTTAGAGGCCTGACATACAAAATAAAACAACCATTACCACTGACAGAGCTGGACTGCTTCTTTCATGTTCATCTATCATTATGGAAAGAGAGCTGAAACTAAAGCAAAAGTATAGTATAGTTACAAGTACCGAATTCATTAAAATGATTCATGAATATAGAGCTGCAGGCCTTTGTGGTGTGATATTTGCATTTTTTTGATTGTGATATATTGTGTACCCTTATACTGGAAAAAGTACTAGTTACTTTTTAAACATATTTTATTCTGGATTATCTTGTATACAAAACCTGATTAATTACATCCTACTGAACCTGAATGAAGTTGTCTGCATATGCTCTGAGCTCTAGTCAATTAGAGTGGTGTTTTTATGTATGTTTATACACTATAGTACTGTTCCATTAGTATTTACTTTCCCGGCCCTATTAATTCATGAGTTTCAGTTTCCTGTTATATGCAGGACTTCCATACCAATAATTAGTTTTAAATTGTTAATTGCTATGGCAACAGTACTAATGTGAAACTCATGGATAGCCTTTATTTAAATGCCACATGATGTTGTATGTTTGCGTTAATAATGAGAATGAGTGAGAATGGGCAATTTAGCAGAAAAAGTGCAGCTGTCTCAAAGCATATGGAAATAACCAACAGCAGCTAGATGCATGCGTGTATGTAGGACTGGATCACAACAGAGCAGGGGATTATGGACAACAACTGTCTCATATGTTTACACTGCAATCACATGCAAGCTCACTAAACAGACTTTGCTACAGCTCACATGTCTGGTTTCCATAGCAACATGAAGCTTTTGTCATTTTTCAAAAACAAATCCAGTTTAAAAAAAAAAATCACAGACAGAAGACAGCTGTGGCTCTTATCTGCATCACTTCGGGTTCACATCATTCTTGTCACAAACACTAAATTAACGTCGCAGTGGGATTCACTGTGAAGCAAAAATAAGGTCATTCTCCCAAAAACAACAATTTGTATTCTCAAAGGGACTTAGCCAGACCTCGACAAACATCCAGAATTACACAATAGCCCCACTGACCAAGCAATTGCATTTTCTCAGAAGTTACACAACCATGGCATTTCCAAGTCAGTAGCATTCATCATGTGAATAAATCAAACATGCAAAATATATTTAGTTTGTGTCTACTCAAATGTTCATGTCATTTTGTTTGAAGGAAATGGCTGAAGATAAAGATGCAAAAAAATAATTGGGAAGTTAAAAAATGTGTTGAATTAAGAACATATTAGCTTTACTTGAGTAGATTTAACTTTGATTATCTACCAGTAGAACAAAACTTTCTGTGCTTAAAAAATTTTGTTGCACGTAAAATAAGATGTTACTTCATCTAAGAAAAATATCTGGGTCCTTTTGTAGATATTTGTATAAGTCAAGTAAAAAAAACAACAACAAACTATTCAAATCAAGGTAATATGTCCTCAACTCCAAGAAATTTTTACTTATCTAGATATAACCTTTTGTAGTATAAGTGACAGTGGCAGCACAAGTTAAGCAGAGCAATTGTATAAAAACAAATGCATGGCCAGGGCTGATGGATTAGGTATTGTAAAAGTAAAGCACACCTCTCTCGATGAATGTAGTCTGGTGGAAAAGTTCAGTGTGGAGCTTTAAATTCAACAGACAAACACATGTCGGGTGAAGCTGATACTGTGCACGCCTCTGCATTCATCCAAAGACTGTAAACTGCTGACACTCAGGTATGAGCCCCTCTTACTGCCTTACATGGACACTGACCCCACACTCAATACATGGATCCAACGTCTGAACTTTGACCTTTCACTTCTGGGTTAGAGTGTAATGTTGATCTGATAAAACAAGTATTGTACAGTCTACCTGCTCTGACCTCACCCAACAATGCATGGGCAAATGGTTGAGTAAACAGGACTATTGTTTGACTAAAACACAGAAGCATAGATATTTTTGAAAAGTGTCAATCACAGAGCTCTTTTAATTTGCAGCTTTTATCCTTTGTCTGCTAATCCTCATGTGCTGCAGCTGCCGTTGGCTGTGACAAACTGTGGAGTGAGAGAGCCTCAGGATTCAGCTGAGAGCTTACACACATGCACATGTACGGCGTCTCACACAGGAGCAGGTCTGGAGGAGACATGATATGGGAGAGGAGCTCTGCAATGTTTTACATCTATGTTCTCACACACAAGGAGCAGTCATACTCCAGAAAATGATATAATTCAAACAAACAGTGCTGGTGATCATTTCAAATGTGGCATTCACAGCAGACAGTCATGTTTGTTAAATGTAGCAGTGATCTGTCCTTTAAAAGAGTCTGTGGGCTGTTCAGCTTTAACAAGAGTGTTTTCAGATGACTTGGCTGAATATCAGTGAGAACCACCAGGAAAAGCATGTGTGTATCTGTGTGGGGTCAGTCTGTGGAATGGGTTGGGAGATAACCTGAAGCAGTGCCCAAATATTTACAGGTTTAAAAGGAATTATAAAAATGTTTTGCTTTTGTTGTATAAGGGTGACAGCACTGGGTGATCTTAAAATAATTAAATAAAATGTTTATAGATATATGTAAATATAATGTGTAGATATATGTATATATAATGTGTAGATAGATATGTACATAATGTGTATATGTGTGTATATATGCATGTATATACATGTGTGTGTGTGTGTGTGGGGGTGTGTGTGTGTGTGTGTGTATATATATATATATATATATATATATATATATACACACACACACACACACACCCCCATATATATATATATATGGGGTGTGTGTGTGTGTGTGTGTGTGTGGGGGTGTGTGTGTGTGTGTGTATATATATATATATATATATATATATATATATATATATATATATATATATATATATATATATATATATATATATATATATATATATATATATACACACACACACCCCCCCCCATATATATATATATATATATATATATATATATATATATATATATATATATATATATATATATATATATATATATATATATATATATATATATATATATATATATATATATATATATATATATATATATATATATATACATACATACACACACACACACACACACACACACACACACACCCCCCCACACACACACACACACAGATGTAATATCTAATTAATTTATTTTGCTATATGTAAATGTTTGTTAAGCTCCGGGATCACCACATAATTTATCATAAAATGTTATGATATGATCAGGGGTGGGTTAATATAAGTTTTTCTTCTTCCCACTCCTTTTCGAGAGATGCTTTTCTTTTGTTTACAATGTACATGTAGTAAACATGATTATTCTTTTCTCTTGGCACTAACTCAAAATAAACCAATCAATCAATCAATGAATCAATCAATCAATAGCCTGTCTCTTGTTATGAAATTTTCATAATATAGATTTGTGTTATAAATGATTTTAGTGAACTAAAAGTCACCATCACAAACGCTGATTATAGTCTGTGTTGTCTGTGAGTGCTCATATGGCTGAGGTTTCACAATAAGATTACAAGCGTCTTTTTAATCACTTTTTGGACAGGACAGAGAATGTGAGATCCTTGAAGATTAGACAGTAAATCCGTGGAGATTTGGTGAGTCTGTTGTGGGTATTATCCACAGCCAAGGTTTTTAAGGGTTAGTCCTGGAATCTCCTCTTAAAGCTGGCTCTTCTGATCTGGTCTCAGCTGATGAAGATGCTCTAATAAATGAACGTCTACTCTGGACATTGCATTAAAGGATCATTATGGACTGCAGTATTGTAGCACAATAACAGAAAAATTCACCTAATAAATACTGAACACGCTTACGTAAAGCATCGGGGCTGGGTTTCCATTTCCTCTGGTATGTTCTAGCTTTCTGTCTCATTTATGATTAGTGGCCTTGTTCTGAAAACTTTCATACAGTATATACAGTATGTCTGGCCAACAGCTAAGCTTTGGCTGGCTGCTGGCACTGCCTTCTCCTCAGTGTTATGACTGTACTGATGAGTAACTTCTTTATCTATTTAAACAGGTGCAGAGCCTGTCCCAGTTGAGAGTGTTTCTGTTTCTCTGAGAGCATCTTTGGAGTCACAAACGTGTTAAACTAAAACACAGAGTCTCAGGTTTCCCACTGATCACTAACCCTTTCAATTTACATCAGGCTGCTCAGTTTACAGGAAACACCAACCAGTGCAGCTCTCCAACAACATGTGGACTCAACAGTTCCAGAAAACCAAGAAGATCACTTCTTCTTCTTGTTGTTTTTACTTTGGCTATAATATTCCAGAGTATGTCATAAAAATACCTTCATGGTGAATGTTACAAAGTATGATTTTAATTTTCTATTTTCATGGATTTATGTAGGTGACATGCATCAGATTTTAAGCATTTCTAGTTCATCTCTTGTGTCAGTCCTAAGTCAAGATAAAACAAGTGCCAGTGTTTAGAGATGGCAAAATCACACACTCACAATACATGGAAATTACAAAATAAAAATAAAACAAAAGCTTAAAACATGTTCTCTTCTGCCACATGTTTCTAGCAGCTCTCATAGATTCAATGCAGACCTCTTCATTGTATCCTGGGGCAAGTGCCCTTGACTGTAACCTTGAATCCTTGCCTCCTTGGCCCACTTTGGCCCACTTCGGCCCACTTGCGTCCAGTGCTTTTAGATGAGTGTCCTACATGTGGCTCAGACAGAGGTGAGGTGATGTGACGTGCTCTATGGGTGGGCTGACACAGGGGCCCATGGGAAGGCTTCAGTCACATTAGTAATATTGTGATTCACATTCAGCCCATGTCCACCCACTCTGCACAGCTATGCCATACAGCTGCAGTATAAGGATACATTGACTTACATGGCAGGATATCTGGTTAATGAGCAAGGCCACAGGTTTCAGGTGCATGACTTGTGATATCTGTGGGACTTCCTCTGTAAAGTCATGTACTATTCAAGGGAACAACAAGACCTACAACTACTTTAATTACCTCAGAAGCTACTAACTTGATCGTCATGAACACTACTACATCTAGGATAAAAAAACTGCAGCTATTCCTTATACATACACTGTGCATATTGACCATCTCCTTTGCAGACATGGTTAAAATGCACATCTGATTATCATGGTGTAAACACATGGACAACATAAACTGAATAAGAAGTAGCACTGGGTTTTTAATACACGTAAATGAGCTGCAGTTGTATGCAGAGGCTGACCCCAAAAGCTTTGTAATTGAAATGACTGTGTATTTACTCATACAATGAGCATGCAGCATAGACAAGGAATATAGGGCGGTCTCGTTAATAGTTCTTATAAACATACAACGAGCTATGTCTACCCTAACTCAGATATTATAGAATGTCAAACATCTGATGTGACTTTTAAGGAGAGGACTGCATCAAGAAGGGATAAAAATCAGGCAAATATGTATATTATATTAGACACCATAAGATCAGAAGTCCACTGAAAACAGCATGGCAAAAGTAAATATAAATATCTACATATATTGTGTGATCTTTTTTTATTTTCATGCATTCAACTAAATTACAATGTTATGTTAAAATACTAAATATTGAGGTAGTGCTTTTCACCAAACAAGTTCTCCTTGCAAATCCGGTGAAATAAAAACACCTACTATGCATTTTAAGATTATAATTTGAAGCAAAAACATTTTCAATCCATTGACTGTTTTACTTTTGTCTTACCAGTTTCATTTCTGCTTAGTCTCTGTAACTATTTATAATGACACTTCAAAAATGTAATATGGCAGCACCCCGCAGATTTGCACACCTCAGCTCATCTTTTACATGTAATTAAAATCGATGCCAGTCTATAATTATCCCAACTTGAACAGTGACTCTACTTGGGCATGTTTTGACACTGCAAGACTCTCGGAGGGTATTTGCTCAATGCCATGAAGTGCAAATTAAACACCATTTGGTCCCAATTACTCACAACATTAGGACACACGCACCAACAAGCCATAGTACTTTTACATACTATAGTCCCAAGATTAAAACACATTTCTATTCTTTTTCCAATAGTCTATATTTGAGAGCCCACATATGTCACCTTGGACCCCTCTCACACCAATCACACAAGTGCCAGTCTATCCTCCATTACGGCAGCAACACTTCTCTGACTTTCTCTCCTGTCTCTTCTCCCGCAAGAAACAACACCTCCGCGGCACCCCGACTTGTAAATTTGACAACCCACCAATAGAAAAAATAGATGGACTGCAGCTCTTTTGATCAACTCCAATAACATGTCAAAAGCAATCACACAGTTGCAACATGGGCGAGTCTATTTTAGCTGTTGGTGGAGAGAATAACTGAAGCAAAGTTACTGGACATGAAAAGGCGTAGCAGTGGTGTGTATGTGTGGACATGAGTGTATATTTATAGAAGGCTCTTGGGAGAGGAGCCATTAGCGCTAGAGGTACACAATGTGGTCAGGGCAGCTCCGAATGCCACACGATCAACTGCATTGTCTTTACTGATGTGACAAACTTGTGGCAAGACAGCATCCTTCAAATAGTTTCAAAATACATAAACATTTATCATATTTATAAGCTTGGAGACGCATCAATGAACAGTTTGGACACATCTGTTTTTAATAATATTACAAATGCAACTACTTCTGATTGGACAGTGTTGTGGGTAATAAAATGTATACTTAATGAAGCTACTCTAACTCCTTGGAGACATGCTGCTTACATCACCAGACCAAGTTATAGGTCAGATCTGTAGAGCGGCAAGCCAGCTCACAATAAGAATGCATGATTTTCATTGTATTTTAGAGCAATAAAACTCTTATAATTGAATAGATAAGTTTAATACCATACTACGGAACATTCCAGCCAAAGCAACAATATCTTCAAGCAGATGGCACGCAGAAAAGTTGCATAAGGCACCTAAACTGCACCTTAACTAAAACATAAGAAAATCTCTTGTTGTGAAAATCAATTGTTTCTTCCCACACACTTCTCGCTTATGTTATTCCTTTGTCATTATCAATCACTGCGGTTTGAATGACTGAGAGAGTGGGTGGGAACATTGATCCTCAAATCGACCCCGACTTCTCAGACTATTGTATTTTACTTTACACATACAAACAAACAAGCATCCACTGAAAGTAACCATTAGTAACCTGATGGGAACAAAACAGCCAAAATGCAGTGTGATCGATAAAGGTGTTTATGTATGGGGGACCTCTCTCCTTCCGCCCACAGATAACCTGACCCTATGAGCTGTATTATCTCTCAGGACCAGATGGAGATTTAGTTGTGCACTGTGGAGCATTGTGTGGGGAGGCCTGACCAACCAATTCAATCCAATCTCCCCTATTCTTTGGTCTAGTCTCAATAGTAATCTCCTGATAATATGGTGAGAAATAAAGTACGAATAGGTATATTCACATGCAGTTATTTGTGATTCCTTCTTGCTTTGAAGGATTTTGGAAGGACCTTTCCCTATTCAACAGATGTAAAATTTTAATATGAATTTCTTATAGTTTAGGGTTTTTTGCCATAGATAAAACTCATGACTGAAACCCATGAAATTGAATAGTAATAGCCATAAACCATAAAATTACTACTACTGCAGTTAGATGGACAAGTAAGACGTGGGGAGAACATGCACAGAAAAGCTCAACCCAGTCTGAGAATCAAACCCAAAACCTTCTTGCTCTGAGGTGAAAGTCTTTACCACTGTGCCACTGTCCTACCGACTTATTTTATAGGACTTGCTATTTCTCAGGTATTGTTTTTTCATTAAAAAGTACAGGAAAGTAGGAATCTTAAGGTAGCACACAGGCCATTGTTTCAGAACCTGATACAACTACTAGTCTGGAATGGAAATACACATCTTTACTCAAGCTCAAGAACCACTATTACTACTGACAAGATGAAGTACTTCTTATTCTTCTTAAAGTCCTGTGTTCTGTCTGGGGTATCTCCCTGTGCTAGCATGTGCAGGTGCAAGGTGTAACTTAATGCAGATGGTGCCGCAGACGCAGTGATGAGATGCCACACCACTCGGAGCAGAGACACAGATGATGGGGTGTTAATGGGAGCTCACTGTTGACTGTCTGTCCTCGGAGCGCTGAGGTGTTGGGTTCTATATCGAGTTCAGGTAATTACCTCTGTGAGTGCACATGGACACACATATGAACCACTTCGAATGCAGCAAAGCAAGAAATTAACAGGCTAAGAAGGATAGGGGGTGTCAGCCGCAAAAGGAATCTCTATTGCTTTTACTTTGGTTTGTTAAAAAGACAGGTAAAAAATATTAGCACTCTGTAGATCAGAACAAACCCTTTCCTCTGTCTTTACGCCATAGGATATGATTTCAGGGCATTTTGGTTGCTTTACACTGCATATTATCTAGATACATGGAGATGATTGTGTCAGAAAAGGTATGAAAGCTACAAAACATAAATTAATTTCTTCAGGTCCTGTAGTAGATTAAAAGCTACAAAGATCTGGACGAATAGAAGAGGGACTGAAACCCATTCTATACCATAGCTCATATGTCTTATGGCTCAGCACAAGGAAACTTTCTCTATTCATTTCCCATCTAGTGAACCTCACCCCATTCCTGCAATAATCTAATGGTTCTGAGTGAGTCAGAAATTGGAGGATGTGCACACACATGAACACGTGTATCATGTGGCCACACCATCATTTAATGCACAGTGACAGTTCACTTCAGTTCAAAAGGGATGAAATTAGTTTAGGCTTTTGAAAATGTCTGTAATGTTAGTGGACACAAAATGACTCCACAGTAAAGTAAAAACTGCATTAAGGTATATTTCAGTTTTGCTGTTGTCATGCGGATTTGGGCAAAACATTATGGAACCAAAATGATAAATGGCAAATGACAATAATGGCATCTCATACTAAAAAGAAAACATATGTTAGGGGAATACTTGTTGCCTAACACGTCCAAACTGACCACACTTAGACAGATAAAATGTATAGACTCCAAAAGCAGTGGATTGATTGCACTGCATTATTTAGCTTTGCTATTCTTTGCAAACTGACCTTTCCAATTGCGAGCCGTAGAGTGAGCAGCGAAAATCTCAGGTACAGTGTACAATTGTGGTTTAAGGAGTGGTTTTTGCATGCAACAGCTACAGGCTCGGATGTCCACCTCTCTGGAAACTTGTTTTTTTGTTTGTGCGCTGACCACTGGGCCCCACACCACTCTCCAATGCATCTCCTTGAGTGATGATCTCCCCCTGACAGGCTGTGCTAAATAATGAATGAACTTCTGCAGCAAAGTAGCCCTGTCTCTGTCCCCTCCTATTGACCCCTCGTCTATGTAAATGGCCAGCAGTGATAAAAGGGTAATGTTTAAGTGTGAGCAATACAAGCAGGATCTGATAAGCAGATTATGCTAACAGGAAGGCACTATGGATTGTATACTGTATTCCTATTTAGAATTGGTGAACTGGTGTGAGCGATAAGCACTGTTTTTCCACTCTGTAGAACTGTAGAGCTGCAGTGACCCTGTGAAGTCCAAAGTGGAAACTCCTTTGGCCTGGACATTAGGGCTCAAAGTGTGCAGCTCACGGCTCTGTTATTGATCAGCTGTACTGAGGGACATGTTGCTTTCTAAGCTGAATATCGATTTATGCCTTTCCCTGCACTGATGAAACTGCATCAAAGGGCTCTTTTAAATCAATAATGGTAATGTTTCTGTGAGTGTACAGCTTCATTGGAGTCTCCAGTTTGTCTTTAAGTATGGCCCCAAAAACAACAGTACACTTAAATTAGGGCTACTAGATTAATCACAGATTAATCACAGTCAGAATTGGAATTTGAATTGTTGCAGTTAGCAAATCACAAAGGCTGCAGTTACCATTATTTTATCCACAAACAACAAAATACCCTGTCATATTCTACATAAAATGAGACATTAGAGGAAAGAGTGAGAGCTCTAACCTTTCTGTATATCTCCTGAGAAACTGGAGCAGAATGATTTCTATATATTAAGAGACAAACTGTTGGGCATTGTGCTAGTTTAATTCAGCTGTCCATGTTATCTCAACAGCATGTCAAACTGTGCAGCCGCCTGGAATATCAACAAGGTAAGTTACTTTATGTAGCACCCTCTTAGAGTACGGCTGCGCATATTGATGGTTTCTACAGTTATATTTACAGGCACTAGGCTCTCAATAAGTGCATGCACAAACCAGTGTTTTCACGCTGAACGGGTTACTCAGATGTGACTAATTAATGAAGTAAGAGGATCCAGAAGACTTCATGTAATGCAAAGTCCTGTGATATGGAACTGAAGAAACTGAAACAGAATACCACTTGTTCACTTACAGTCCATATAAGGCCCCTGGCCCCAAGAGTCATCAGACACATACTGTGTGCCATTGAGGACACAGAAAAAGCTGTGGTCACCTAGCAACATAAAATTATAAACACAAGAGTTTGAGCTCTAAAATGATGGATCAGGAGAGGTCATAGACAGTGGTCTATGGAAGAGGGGCATGTGAGAGTCTTATCAGATGAGGAGTGTGTATCTCTCCAGAGACTCTGCTCTCTCAGGCACATCTCATGCACATCTCATCGGGAAATGGGCCGTGGGAAGTCACACATCCACCCATCTCTAATGGCTCCTCCGGGCGTGTCCTCACTCAACCCTCACTCACTCCTTATGTCCCATTGATTTCCTACATTGCTACAACAACTCTGGTCTGATCAGTTTGCGTCTATTGCAGGTAACAGAACACACTGACTGGAGCAGAGGGCTCAGACTTCACCAACAACTGCACAAACACTTAAAGTGAACTCATCCGGGCTTATCTGATGTGCACTAAGGTGAGCCTCTCTGTGCCTGCAGAGACTCTCGACCAGAGAAGTTTCCATGCAATTAGTTCAAAGAGCCTCTGCCAAGGCCAGGCCTCAGTGTCAGTTTTTATTGTTTGATTGACTGTACTGCTTCAGACCAGGGTAAGAGTAAGAGACGAGAAGCAGACTAAACTACACTCAAGAGAGTAGAAAAAGAAAAGTGCAACTTTTCAAACTTTACTTTGTGAAAAGGATTTGTTTTGAAAAAAAAATATATATATATATATATACAATACAATATAATATACAAACTTTGTGACAAACATACAGTTATGTAAGTAAGACCCACAGAAATCAGCAGAATTGGGTCTGACATCACCAAACTGTAGCTCATTATTTGTCTTTTCACATGAATGTCTGTGTAATGCCTCAGGTTCCATAGCAAAGGAAAATTCAATTCTGTCAACTGGACAAACCTGTCTAGATAGCTCCTCCTACAGACAGATATAAGGCAGGGTCAGACAGCACCTGACCAGAACTGAAGAAGCCACTTGGATGGGCGCTGAAACATCTTCAGATGAGTGGTCCTCACTTGCAGATTTATGACTGTGAAACTTTTCAAGGTCTCAAAACACAATTCAAAGTGCAAGGAAAATGATTTAAGGTGAGAGCCTCTAAGTGTTTGAGGTTTGTATTTTTGTAGCCTTTGCTCTCAATGTGCACTGGGATATGAATATTACTTTATCATCTGCACTGACATACAGTACTGTTCAAAAGTCAGATTATTACTTTCAGTTTATTACAACATTAGTAATACTAAAGTAAACCTCTGAGCATGAGACTATTAATAAATGGTCTGTAAAAAATGTAACACCAGTTCACTGGACAAAACCTGAGCTAAAACTGTCTGACCCCAAACCACTCCAGGATGCCCAGACGTCCCGCGCCCTCCACTTGGACATGACAAATGGGCTGTCTAGGTGAGCGCTGTTTAAGTGTATTTTTAAAGAGGTTATAAACTTTAAATAGTCCAGATGATGTGACATGTGGACTATAGATATTCAGGATCACACCTTCTCTCTCCGGTATTAAGTCAGGCGTTATTAATGTGCAATTAAAATTTCATCAGCTCTGAAAAATAAATGAGCTGGAATATGTGTTTGGGAACAACCCATTTTCACCGATGCAAATCCTAAATTAGCTCAGAGAAAAAACACACGCTTTGATAGCAGCCATTTAACCTCTAGGCCGGCATTTTTATAGTCACTTTCCTCGTATGGCAAAGACAGGCGTAGGATAATGGCCCCATTTTTGCAACATTCACTATGTGCCCTCAATGTTGTTTCATTCATAAGTTTTTTTAATGCCTTCATAAAACATGGTGCCTCCCACACAATGACCCCATAACTCTGAACGCAACTTCCTCTATAGCCATTTAGACCAGCTGATGCATTTACCTCTTGGCAATACATGATTTACATTCTCATTCAAATTGTGTCATGTGGAGGTTGTTCATTGTGAAAAATAAATACACTTGGTGAAGTGCATACATTTTATACAGTATAATTATATAGTTGTGTAGCTTAATTAATAATAACAATGGCTATATTTACATGCACACCAAAATCTTATCATTATTTGACTTAATAAACGTGATTATTTTAAAATACATTTTACTTTGTCTTACAAATACAATAGTTACTAAAATCTGTGCTTTTGAGATTTCTTTTGTGCATGTAAACACAAACCAAAAATTAGATCTTTGGTTATCTGACTATTCTAGTTATCAAATTTTTACTGGCAATGTGTGAAGTACAGTGGGTCTATCTCTATTCTCTATATCTTTTTGTTTTACCTCTTGGTTGGATAGGTTTAAAATATGATTATTATGTCCAAAATCTGTAAAAAGTAAATTCAAATCTTGTAAACTACCTCCTACGCCCTAGTGAGGTGAAGTAGACATGTTGCCAAAGTGAGATGTGGCTGTTAATGAGTGGAGTGATTGAATATAGAGCAGTATGAGACTAGGACTAATGAAGCCAGAGAGGCATGTCTGCGGGAGTAGGCTGCGGTGTGACTAAAAATATCACTTAATGTAATGTTTGTTCCACCAAAAATCTATTACTCTCACAAAAACAGCTGCTCCTTTTATCCCTTTCCAAATTTCAGAGAAAAAAACTCAACAACTGTCACAGGAGAGCAGGCAATTGTAATGCCAATAAAAGGAAGCAATGATTGCACGGTTGCATTGAAAAAAAAAAAACAGTCCAACAACAGTAAACTTGTGAAACATGTTTTCACTCTCTGAAAGTTTTGAAAAATGATTCAAAATAGAGTAGCAAAAGGATGTATATTCACCTCTGTACAACTGAGTGTAGCTATAATTCTTCTGTGCTGTGACTCACACTTACAAATTAAACACAATAGAAAATATTTTTTCTCTCAAAAACACATTTTGCTGACCTCTAGATATACTGTATTCAAATCCTCATAGGTGTCTTAAATTAGATTTGCAATGACAGTATTCTTTGCTCCTTATCCTGAAATACTTCTCTAAAACTTGACTATGAGCTGTTGGTAGTTGTTCTCTGCCTCTCTCAGATTGCCTGTATTCACTTGATCTGCTCTAGCATTGGGATAATGACAACACTCTGTATCTGACTGTACCTTAGCGGCGAATGAGGAGCTGGGCTTCTCTAGCAGGTCCCACAGCTTCCTCCTCTTCTCTGAGCAGCAGGTGGTGCTGAACTCCTCACCCTCTCTCTCACGCAGGTTCTCTGCCTCTCTCTTCAGCTCCTCATTCATCTGCTCCTTCTTCTGGTGGTACCTGGCCTGACAGCATGACTCCAGGTAGATCTCATCGATGCCCCAGAAGTCCAACTCCTGACTGAAGGACAGAGCGCACATTTCCTCCATCATGTGCAGCTTCCCTGTCCTGTAGAAGTTTAGTATGGATGTGAATGCCCCTGGGTGCCGGTCGAAGAAGTACTCATTATTTTCCAGGCTATAGTCATCACAGATCTCCATGATGGACTCGTGGGTGTTGCAGTCCCTCAGTTTGCCCAGTCTAGTTCGAGGAAGCCTGTCCAGAGTCCTCCACAGGACCTCATGGAGCAGTCCGCCCACGTTCAGCTTCAACCGACGCGACTGGGACTTGCTCCGGATGATGTCCATGGTGTCGGGGGGCAGGATGGTTCCCCGGGCTCCACCTTTCATTGTGTCGTTTGTCACTTGTTCAGGTGAAAGGAGTGGGACATGCAGCCAGCTGGTGCACTAAGACATCCTGCAGAGGGACACATCAGGGTTCTCCTTCTGTGCCCATAAAAACAAAAAAAATATAAAGTTACATAGTGTTTTGTATTGATTAGTCCCACAGAGCTGGTGTCCTACAGTTGTCTGTGAGGTGGTTTATCCACTCATCAGAGAAGCAAATAGATATTTTAATCAGCTTTAAGAGGCACAGCCTCTTTTTGTGCTGACTTGTGAGGTGGTGGGGGCTGAGAGGCCAGCCAATGAGAACAAATGCTCTGTTTTACACCTTTTACATCTATGACACTGTCAAATATAAATCAGATTTTATTAAATCAGAAGAAGGAACTATTTTTCATTTAAGTTTTTTTTTTTTTTTTTTTTTTTTTTTTTAAACAACAACATCACCAATATAAAACGTTATTTTAATGAAATTATGCAAAACTCTATTCCATGACAGGTTCTGTTCACTTATGTCAAAGTCTTGCTCTGACAGTGATGTAACGTTGACTCATTATGTGCCTTATAAATCTAAGATAACATTTCTAAAACCATTTCCCAGGACCAGGACCCTGGGCGCTGTCCGGTGCTGAAACATCTGTCTATCCGTCTATCCATCCACTGAGCGCTGTCTGTGGTGCTGAATGCGCTACACTCTTTCGTGATTCAAAAAAAAAAAAAACAAAAAAAACCTGCCTGCCTACTTTAGTTGTGAATGGCATCTCCAGAGCGGACTGTTCTACAGAGGGATTACTGATGGAGGCAAGACTAAATCTCACCCCGATTATCAACTTTGATTAAGAGTACAGAACACTTTGACCGGCGTGCGAGCTGCGCATGTGTGGGCAACAACAGACCTTTTCTACAAATATGTGTTTCTACTCCAAACTAGCGGTCAATCTAACAAAAGTTAGAGCCACTAAATCAACCACACCTAATCAAAACATTAGGCAAAGTATATAAAATAAGCATTATCAGAAAGGATGCAGTACGTACGTGTGCCCCGTTTGTAACGAAGCGGCTCGCCCGCCAACATCTCAGCTACAAACTTGAGCGGTGCGTGGAGGTCTTCGGGAGCCTGCGCGGAGCTGAAGGCATTATGAGCCGCGTTCCGACATGTTGAAACACAATATTCCGTATTAAAGAGACATGCAATCCCGTCCGCTTCGACCAAAGCCCTCCTGAAGATTATCCCTCAACAAGTCGCCGGGAGGAGAGAGGGGCTCCTGTGGGGCTCCTGTGGGGCTCCTGTGGGGCTCCTGTGGGGCTCCTGTGGGGCTCCTGTGGGGCTCTCCACCTGCGCGCAGTGTCTTTGGAGCGTGTGGACAGTGATCTGCAGGGGCTGCCTTCTCCGCGCCTCCACAAGAGCTGCCTCCAGTTTAACCTCTGCAGCGCCGTCTCAGAGACTGCGCGCCCTCCCATTGGACACCAAGAGCACAGCCCCGAGACTTTGTGACTTATACTCTTTGACGAAGATCAATTAAATAAAATAAAGTCTGTAATGTAAACACAATAAATATAAATGGCTGTTTCTCAGGACCACTTAAACTCTAGTCTACATTGTTGTGCCCAGTATAAACTGTTCAAGACAGAGGTAGCTGAATTGAAGTGCATGCTACTGGATTTGTTTACTTAGTATTCAACTTTACCATTACAAAGTGCTTTTAATTTTATACACTGACATTTGCAATGGGAAGGTGAATTCAGCTTAAGAATTTGCTGTAATATCCATGGACATATATGTCTTGAAAAACTGGCACTACCAAAGAATTTACAAAAAATAACATTTATTTACAGATAAATATAAATACAAAGATAAATGTATAACATATTATGAATAAACAATAAACTGAAATGTATAAATATGTTCATTCATTATCCTTCATTGTTTGTTTCAACTTATATCGGATATACAGCTCTCCCTCTGGCTGTAAAACCCCGAATCCATAACGGCTTGTGTTAACTTCAGGCATCTGAGCATTGGGGTCGCACAACTCCAAATCACACTTTGTCAGCACCATGTAAACAAATCTGTAGAGGAGGGAGCACAAAGTTACAATGATACAGTTTCATTCTGGTTGTAATATAAAGTTTTGCCCTGCATGAGTCCTTGAATACTCACTGTCTGATGGTATTGATAGCCAACCGCTTCCCCACACAGCCATTTGTCCCTGCACCCCACGGCATGGTGTAATATTTCAGCTTTCTACCTCTTTTGTAAAAATCCATCTTTGGTGATCCATCTTGATTCAGGAAACGATCATGCTTGAATTTCTGCAACAGAAACACATTTGAACATGCGAAATAAGAGATCCAATTAGATCCTATTAATAACATTTGATGGAATACCAGTCTTTATAACATGATCAAATCAGAGTAATGTATTCTGAAAACTTTCACACAGCATTGCATTAGTATAACAGTGTAAAAATACAAAGCCTAAACTGGTTGGCATGAAATTTGAGCAAAAGGCAAGATGGGATTTTCTGGTGTATTGAAAAATGAAATAAAGGTTTTCTAATGTTTCAGTTGTCTTATGTAAAACACACATTAGCTGTTTGAAAGACAATACACAAGCAGATTTTGACTGATTGACTATGTGACTTTAAAAACATAGAGGAACTATAATTCTTATAACTGACTGGGAGGACAAATGTTTGAAGTCGAATATAAATAAATAAAGTTAAGCAAATTAATCACTTTTGAATAATACAGACTCTTATTAACAATGACTCCTAACCTGAGGCTCACTGTGTATTTCTGGATCCATCTGAGGACTCAGGAGGGGAAACAGACAAACTCTGTCCCCTTTTCTGAGCAGGTACTCCTGTCCGTCTGCCATATGGATGGTTTTCTCACGCACTACCTCTCTAGTGATGAAGGGGGCAGCAGTGAGTCGGAGAGTCTCTTCAAGAGCACTGTCTGTGTAGAACCAAATGCACCACAGACATAATGTTATATAATAATGAAATAGGTAGAGGAAATATTTGGAGAGGGTAAAAGGTGAATTTCAGGAGCAGAAAGACAAGAAGGAGAAGAAGAAGTTTCTGGACATGACATGTCACCTGCATGATTCCATGGGAAAAAAAAACAAAAAACCTTAAAACTATACTTAAAGCATCATCCATGGAGATAGATGTGTTTTATGCCATACTATGGACAATTATGGCCAAAATAACATAATTTCCATGGAAATAAGAAAGAAAGAAAGAAAGAAAGAAAGAAAGAAAGAAAGAAAGAGAAAGAAAGAAAGAGGCCAAAAGAGTCAGGTTTGTAGAGATGCAGACCCGATTACAGTAAGGATACATGTTTTCAGGTCAATAAAACCAACCAAAAACAAACATGCTTTCATTTTTAAAAAGTCACATACTGTGGCTTAAAAGAGGTGAAATGGGACAAGGAATAGGAACATCAAAAGCATAGCACATGCTAGATGTTTTGCAAATGAAAGTCAATATAAGCCAGGCTGAGATGGTTTATAATATAAAGGGGCAGGAAGTTGGAATGTTACATTAGGCCAAAAAGAAAAGCAAACATGAATAATGCAAAGTAAAAGAGGAAATTGGTTTATTTGTTGTGAGAGGTGAGCCTTACCAAATACTGGAGTTTTCACAGTGAGTAAACATGTGTCTGATGTTTGTGAAATCCCACTGAATTCCTTCTTTACGGCTGCCATGGCGTCAGGATTGGTCAGCAGAAATCCCAAAAGCCAAAATGCAGCTGGACCAGCATTACCCTGAAAACAAACACTCACATGAGCTGGGTGATAAAGGGCCACTCTCCTCTCAAGAGCTGCTTAGCGACAGCACGCACACGACAGTTTGCTAACTCTGACATAACCGTATGCTACAATTTTATTTTTTATAGGTTTGAGTGACTAATGTTTACAGGTTAAGGACTTTTTCAACAAAAAATGGATACTAATCATGTACAATGAATACATACACATACATACACTCATTTACAGTTGCACTATGTAACTTCTCAGAAGGATGCTACCATATGCTTGTGTCCATGGAGACATTATGCTTTGCCTGAAATGTTCAGCGGCATTAGATTAAACTCATTTAACTCCACGGAGACATGCATGTGACATTACCTGGTCACATGTTACAGGTCAGATCTGTGGAAAGACAAATATGCTCACAGCAAAAACTATTGTTTTTCTAATGTATTTCTAAACAATAAAAACACATGTAGTTAAGTTTAAAGCCATACAGTGAAAGATTTCAAACTAAGCATGGAGAAGAAGAAGGTGACAGACCCTGCTCTATATTGCACCTTTAAAACAAACCTGCCACCTGCTTTGGTAAAAGTAATAGTAAGGCCAGTATGTGGACACCATTTTATAAATACTAATCTCAGTTAAAATGAAAATTAGACAACTGCAATATTGTTATGTTGGAAGCCTTTAAGATTATTATTCTGAAACTAAACATAAATGTATAATGATAAATAATATGACATTTTTTGTTAATTACCAGACTACAGTTAATTAACACATTTAATGAAATGGAAATGAAAGCAACAGAAAAACAAATGACTAAGTCGGTGTGGTTGCAGCAAATGTCAGTATTATCATATCTGAATAGGTCTTCAGCAGGACAAGAACAGGGCCAAATGACTCAGACATGAATTTAATATTTTAGTGCCTGCATCTAATTTTATTCAGCATTGTAACAAAGACACAGGCTCTTACCAATTTGGAGTAAAACCAGAAAGAGGAATTTTATATGCAAAATAGTTTTAGTTGTGTGTTAATTTCAGTATTGTGTAACATGTCCACCAATTGAATACACCACAGTAGCACTCACAGGGACATAGTGGCCTCTTCTGGTAAAAGACAGCATTGCACACTGTTTGATATTTTGGCTTCTCTTGAATTTAAAAGAAGGAAGAAACTCCTGTTCATACCAAAAACCAATAATTCTCAACTAATCTCTTACCACACACTTATCCCAATGCTTTCTACTCTTGAGTTGTTGCATATTTCAATTGCATTCAGAGCCAGTTCAATTTGTTTTCATTTGTTTCCAGAGAAATTTCCCATCATTGAAAGCCAGATAAGGCAACAGCATAACTTTTTAAAATATGCATCTAATAATAGACTCAAGTGACCTGAATATAAAACAGAATATATAGGACATCTTTTTGGGGCAGAGGAACCTAAATTCATCTTTATTTTGACTTTCAGACCATGTAACACTTAAGATCATCTCCTTCTGTATATTTGGACATTCTAGATGATATTTTACTATGTAGGATTTGGTAGGGAAAACCAAATTACAGAAATCTGCAAATAAATAACAGCTACATTTCCAGTCCCAAACTCAATTAAAGCTGCGCTATAAAACTGTTCCAGGTCAAATTACAGGTCAGGTCTGTGGAGAGGCAAGCCCACTCACAGTAAGAATGCATGTTTTTCAAGGTAATTTTGAGCAATAAAAACACCTGTAATTGAATAAATGCAAGATCGATATGTTTAATGTCACACCGTGGAACATTTCAGGAAATATAATAACATTTACGTGAAGACAAAATATAGTGGACCCCATCCCCCACCAGAAAAGTTGCGAAGTGCCCCTTTAAACATAACAAGTCTATTGAATATTGTGATGTAATCTGAAACCTGGTGTTACTGTGAACACTCACCTGAGAAGCCCAGAGCTGCATGAGTAAGGCCTTGTTCTGTGTGTCCCGGTCTGCACCCACATCCTGGAGCAGCAGTCTGTAGGTGTGGACCCAGGACCCCAGCCCCGAGTCCTCCTTGATTCCCACTGGAGACAGGAGCTCACACAAATTCTGACGGACACACTGTGCTAATTTCTTCTCCTCTGTTATATCCAGATAAACACAAAGCACAAGTGAGTCATCGGCACAAGATAAACAATTTCACTAAATTGAGCCATCAAAGATTTACAGATACAAGATCAGGGCTAAGAAAGTACACAAGAACGAAACTACGGACAACTAAAATATATACAAGATTAGGCCAAAACACTGACTCTATTATACTGCAGATTAATGTTATATAAACAAAGAACTTTATTAACTAGAACATGTCTACATTTTCAATTTATTAACTTGACTTATTATTAACATTTGAGACTGAACTATGCAATCTTAAACTAATACTATTCATGTGGATTTCATAACATGTTTTTAAAGGTCTAAACTACAGGTACAACAAGATTTTGCCATGAAAGACAGGACATATTGTTCTTTGTAGAGAACATTCTATTATCTAAATAATTGTAGCCTTTGCAATGTGATAACTGCGCCAACTATAATGGCAAATTTAATTTGATTGTGAAAATATTGTGCCACAATACTCAACAAACAAACAATCCAGTACACAACAGCTCTATTGAAACCACACTTCCCCATGTGACCTGAGTGTGATATCTGAAAATAAGATGAGCCTAAAATGCTAAATGTCTTTACCTGGCTTGAGTGTGCCTCTTGCTAACTTTATCAATAGACCATCAAACTTCATGTACTCTTTATAGATTTTTGATAGATCCATGCTGTTGTTGTTTTGTTCATCTCCAAAAAGTGTCAAATACCCAGCCCTGCAAGAAAACATGAAACAAGAGAGGGAATGAGTCCAGGTTGATGAATGGCTTTAAAACTTGACATATAAAATGAGCAACCCACACATTTTCCATTAATAATCCTGTGTTTCAGATACCATCTAACTGACACAACAATCTTCTTGTCAAACTTGTCAAGTGATTCACTACATACGGAAACGTGACGTCAAATATTCAAGTTTCTCTATATTTTCTTTAAGAGTTTACTAACATTGGACAGAACAAGAGCTTGCTGGGTAAACTGTTTAGATACAAGATGTCAGGCTCTGTTGCTAAGAGAGAATTCTTGTATGTTTAGGAGGGAGGAAGTAGTAGTTCATACTTAAAAAGCAGGCCATAGGAAAAGTTGAACAGTCCCTCTTCTGTCCAGTCTTTCTGGTTCAAAGAGAGCTCAGCTTTCACCAAATTGTGCAGGTGTCGGCCCATAGACGTGTTTAAGCTGCTCAAATTCATGCCGAGAAAGTGCCTGAAAAAGACAGTTTACACACCATAAGAACTGTGCTTACAATTGCAACTCATAAATGATAATAACCATATTAATCTGCCAGATATTTACTGTTACTTTAATAAAACTGCCTACTTTAAAAGAATACACCTTAAGCACAAACACAATCATAAAGTGAACCAATTGTTGTTTTTTTTTTTGAGTAGCCTCTCCACAGATATAACTTGTAACTTGGCCTCGTGGCATCACCTGCGAGATTTCATAAAGACAGATAAATTCAATCTCATACTGTGGAACAGATCCAGGCAAAGCAAAAAACAGATTTATAACTATAGGTTATTTACTACTAATGGAAATACCTACCATACTACTACTACTACTACTCCTATTACTACTGCTACTGCTACTGCTACTATTATTACTACTACTTTCCACCACTATGTGATAAAATTAGATCTCCAAACACCAAAAGAGAAAGCCAAGTTCCTAAAAGCTCTTTCACTCCAGCTAAACTTAAACCTTCTGTTTCACTTACTGTTTCATTATTGCTTTGCTTTTATTTTGCATGTGATGTGGGAGCTGAAGCTGAAAGATTCTGTCCATGAGCAGTGCAGCGTATCGGGAGAAGTCCAGGCAGTTCTTATCATTTAGGACCAAGTCATAGGAGAAAGGGTCCAGGAGAACGGTGACGTAACGCCCAGCCACACGCACCTGCAACAATACACCAAATAAATAAATAAATGAAATAATAATAATAATAATAAAAGCATGAGTTGTTACATGATTTAGATTAGGATATACATAAAAATGCCATTCAATGTGCCTGAATAGTACAATGCACTATCATAAACTTTTTCCATGTATAACTTTTATAATTCCAACCACAGCAACACAGGAAATAAAACAAAAACAAACAAACAAAAATACATGTTGCACCAATATTCTTGTACCAATCAGAATGTCAGACATTTGAGTAAATGGCTCTCAAAGCTCCACACACTGTGGTCATAGCTGCCCTGGGACAGACTGACTGCAGTGACGCTGGCTGCCAACGTGCACCACTGGCCCCTCTCTCACTAAACAAGGAGGGTGAAGAGTCTTGCCCAAGAACATGCTCACTGGTTAGAGAATGGTGAGTAAATGTTCAAACCACTCTGTACAATTTCTTTCCATTTACAAAATGACCATCAATAATATAAAGGTCAAACTGGCTGAAGCAGAGCCTATCTGCTATTCAGTATTTTGTCTGTAGATGATTATTGTTATTTCAATTCATCTTACAGTGAAGATGTCCCCATGTTTCATCTTCATTCGACCAAGAAACTTGAAAGCATCTTTTCCAAATTCAAAGGCATGCCCCAGCCACGGGATAACGCCTTTATCCAGTGGAGGATCAGTCTTGTATCTGAACAAAAGCAGGGCACACATAAGTCACAGGTCACAGAACAATAATCAACACAGTTATGACATCTACACTTCACTATTGTTGTGTTGTTTGTTACTTAGGCTCAACCTGCACGTGTGTGCTGACGACACAATTATAAGCACATGGCAGTTTGCCAAGTGGCGAATAATAGATATGATTTATTACCAAGCGTCATTGTAATTAAGCAAAAAGGGAAATAAAGAACCGCGATCAAACGGTACTCCCATCTAATTATAGCGCTGAAGTAGCTCAACCACATTCTTCACACAAGGACAGAGACAACCCAGTATTGAAAAGAGAAATGCGCTTTTGTTTTAAAGGCTACAAAACATGGTGACATATATTTCTGGAAAATACCAAACTGAAATTTTGATTAGGCCTATTATTACATCTGCAAAGATAGAAAATATATATATAAACTAGGCCATAAATATAAACTTTCTAGGACTATTAAAACTTAAGGAAAAACATAATTTACAAAGTAACACAATGTAGCCCGTCATATCCATAACTGGGTAAGTGATCTTACCTTTTCCTGTGTGTTAGAACAAAATAGAGGAGGCCCGCCTGGATAAGTAAAATGATTGTCCAAATCATGTCGTGTGTTGTGTCCTGTCAGATTGTCCCTACGCCCCACCCGCAGCTTTTATCCTGTACGTGCTGTTGCGTCACTGCGGCCGCCTCTGTGCCGCAGGCGCATTTCAGTACAATTTAAAAAAATACAATGATTCTGTCTGCAAATGAAAATAGTAACTGTAGATGATACACCGTCCACAAAAATAGTCGAGTGTAACCCTTTATTCTTCAGTGGGCTGTATGTGTCCATGTGTGTGTAACCAATCAACCAGGACGCGTCAGTTTTATGCACTTTATTTGAAAAATGATTCTCAACACCGAGGCAAACACAGGCTCACACAATGATTCTTCCTTCAACATAGTAACTCAGAAACATGTTATTTAAGGAAAGAAAGGTTCTGTTCCATGTATGTTCCTGACTGTGAGCATAGCCTGTAGTTTCCCTGTAGTTCAACTGCTGACTGGTTTTCTACCGTCTACTCAGTGTTTTTAAATATGTAGCAGACTAGTAGACTTTATTTGTTTTAGACTGTAAAAGCTGGGTGCTTTACAGAAACAGTAGTGAGTAATTTTCTTCAAAAGCTGAGACTCAGTAATAAAGTTGTAATGTCATGTTCATAAGACATGTGTCTAGGTTTCAGTTGCCTCATGAGGTTTATTCCTGCTGCAACCTGTTTAGATTTTGTAGTAAGCCATTACTCACACACCTACTCAAATGAGTTTATAAAGGGTGGTTTCTTCAGCACACACAGGGCAGCACGTCACACATGGAAATAAAAACTGGAGTAAAGTGAACAAGTTTATTTTATTCATCTAAATATGGCAAAATGTGGAACTGAACTTTCAACAGAGATGACTAAAACCGTATACTTGACTGAGTATTTTACATTCATTTTTTTTTTTTTTTTTTAAACCAAAAACAACAAATGGCAACGTGAGATGAATGCTGTAATCCTTGGATATATATTAGGATGTCTCAGAGCTGTCCTTGTCCCTGTGAGACGATCCGTCCCCCTGTGGTACATTATAGATGTCCTCAGGTGTTTGTCCAAACACGCCTCCGGTGCGTTTGAGGAGGTAGACCCCGGCGTGTAAGCCCCCCACATTCACCCACACAGTGTGCATCTTCCTCCACAAGCCGCCCATCCGAGAGATCGCCTGCACGCAGAATCAGACCAGTCAAACTAAACACATAAGACTCCACAGTGCAAACTAAAGACATCCATAAACAAACTACTCAACTGTTTGGTCTAAGGCAAAACACAGATGACTTCTCCATGATGCATCGACTGCACTGAAACAGTGCTTTAAAACATTACACAATTATTTTAGGACTAAGTTGTGAGAATTCTCCATTTCTAGGACTTAAACAAATCCCATGCTGTTGTATTTTACTTGATAATTCAGATGCTTGTATTGTCTTTAAGGAAATTATTTATTTACTTCACTCAAATAAATTTAAATTAATGATTTAACCAGGAACAAAGCCAAGGCCCATATAGCCTTCTTTTAAAAGGTTCAAAAATATAATTTAGCCCAGTGAAATAAAGCCTTTTTAAACCTTTGAATAATGCCTTGCCTTCTGTTTTTCTTGCAAAAGTTAATTTAGCACTCAGCCACAAATAAGCATCTTCAACTAGCTAGACAAAAAGATCCCAAGCATTTTGGATTTTTCTTCTTTGAGCAATGGGCTCAGTTGGAGTTGTTTCATCTTTTCGGGTTGTGCAATTATCTGCTGGTAATAGCAGATGTGATCAAAATCATGGCTTTGTTTTTTGTTTTTTAAACAAACACTGACTGTGTTCTGACACAGTCACTTAGTCATTCACATTTATTTACTTCTTCAGCTTCTTATGAAAAGGAAGTTGGCTATGCTGCCAGTAAATACAGACTCTTGGAAATTATTCAAAAACAGGGATTATCACCAAACCACTCTAAATAAAATCTTGGCAGAAAATGACCGGGAGTAATATTACCTTGGCAAAGCACTTCTTGTCTTGTGTCAACAGCACAGCCTTTCCCGAGCCTGGTCTGACCACACGGGCCATTTCCCTAAGACAAGACGGGTAAAGGTCCCAGTTCTTCTTCCTAGAGCCCATTCTTTAGGGTAAAAACATAGGTACAAAGTTTATATACGCATCTTACATAAATAACAGAGGAAACATTGGGTTATAACATACCTTTTTCCAAAAGGCATATCTGTAATAATAATGTCCACAGAGCCTGTCTTCATGGGTAAGTTGCAGAGGTCCCATCTTACTGTGTCGATGGGTAACCCAAATGCACTATGGAGGAAAATGAAAGTTAAAAGAAACCACAATGATTTAAATTTGAGATAAGCCTCTCCTACCTGCCCTTGTCCACTCTTTGTTTCTGAAAGTGGAACACGTTATTGACGGTGCGATTAACTGCCATGTCATTGTTGTCACCAGCTATGTAGAAAGCATTGTTAAATTCAATGGCTCCCTGAAGGAAAGAAATATCAACATTTGTAAGATTATAGGGCATAAAATAATGTTTACCAGGCAAATAAATGTTTACAATACAAACAGTATTTATATTTATGTAACATCTTACCTCTAGAGGTATAGCTCCCGTTCCACACATTGGATCAAGTATAATATCGGATGGCTGAGGTTTACACAGTCTATGAGAGAAAGGATTTGTCACCATCATTTTACAAGCATTATGACATTTAATTGTAAAACCTTTATTAACATAAACATCATGATCTTTATAACACAAGTACTGTTACTACCTATACTACAATTAAGTCACAGTGTATGTTTTATTCCTGTAGTGTTTTGCTTTCTAGTGTGGCTAAGGCAAATCATCTGCTTTCATTATGATATGAGCTATGCCAATACAAAAAAACAAAGAAATATTATTCTTTCTTCCATCAGTATAAAGGTGAAATACCTTAACATCCCATAGCAGAGGGTGGAGCGCAGGGTGGTAGGTCCAAAGTGACTGATATTTCTCCTGTGTAAACTTTCTTCTGTGAGGGCAATGCCAATCACTACTTCCTCATTATGTATGTTAAGTAAAACCTGTAACACACAAAACAAATGTGCTGTTATTGTAGAAAATGATCAACAAAACACATTATGTAAGAAAATCTATGTCTGTGTGGAAAAAAGTCCTGCAAATCCCTGACTTATGCTTTGTATTTTGATCTGGTCAAGTCTTTTTTTTGGCTCATGACTGTAGTTTATGTCAGTATAGTTGACACAGACACACCCACCTCTATGTCAAACTTTGTCATGTCGGCCTTCCATTGGAAAAATTCTTGCACAGCTCCACCAAAGTCTCTGGCAGCCTCAGTAGAAGAAAAACTGTGCTTATCCCCTGCTCTGCTGCATGTCACACGAAACTTCATGACCTTAGTTTCAGATAGTTCCTCTTGGTCTGGAGTTGACACTTCAGTCTGGTCAGTGACGTCAGCAATTGACTGGTCTTCGGACACTCCCTCAGGCAGCTCCCCCTGCTCATTCTGGACCTCTGCTGTATCTTGACCATCCTCGGGTTTAACTTTGAGTTTATTGTCTCCTCTGCGATGACTTTTCTTCTTCTTAAAAGATCTATTTAATTTCCAGACCTCCAAAGCATCATTCCAGGGAAGTTTGGAAGCGAGCAGTTTCAGTTCTGCCAATGTCTCCTCCTGATAAACACAGACATCGTCAAACAAATAATGTATTATCCAATTAAAGCACATGAAGCATGATTTCTGTTTACCTTTGATTCTTTGAACTCGTAATGGTCATAGTCATCAACCACAACAAAGAGGTTGTCCACAGACCGCAGACGATGAACCTACTCACAGAGTAAGCATGTGTCATAGATTAGGCTAGATGAATTTGGGTTTGCATATATATATATATATATATATATATATATATATATATATATATATATATATATATATATATATATATATATATATATATATATATATATATATATATACATATATATATATATACACAGATAGATAGATAGATAGATAGATAGATAGATAGATAGAGATAGACATAACAATGATATAATGGCATTACTTCACATTATTACAGTTTGGCCTATACGAGATATAAGATAATAAGATATTAACAGTTTGGTTATGCATTTGTAAACTTTGTCAGCAACTGACCACTGTCCAGTGTTTATCCTAAGCACCTACTGTTGTTCAGCTGTTGTGTAGTATCCAATCACCCAGAAAGGCTATGTGTAACAAGGTAAAAATAACATTGTAGCCATATTTATAAAGAAATGAAACTGTATTACCTGAAAAAGGCTGTCAGTGGTTATTGAAAAATATATTCTTCCTCGGTCTTTGCTTATTTTAGCATCCACGCCGATCTTCTCCTTGACCTCCTCTGCGGCCGTGTGCTCGAACCCCGTGGGCACAGTGGCCCCGATGGTGACGGTGATGCAGGTGGCACCGGCGGGCTCACACTCCCCGCTCTCTGACATCTCTGTCTGTGGAGAGAGTGGGACCCCAAACAATGACAGTTCGTCCTTGCTGCACGCCTGTGAATGAGGTATAATTCCATAACTATAGTGAACTTTACATTCAGAGGGCTTTAGAAAATCACGTGCGTAAAGACTTATTCAAACTTATGACAGTTGCTAGCTAGCGTTAGCTTTCATTTGGTCAAAGTTGTAACAAGAAAAACATAATATCCAAAACGTCGTGCTCTGATACTTATACACAGCGCGAATGTGGTAAGCTTGAAATGCAGATATAGCAACAGTACCTTTCCAAGCTTAATCGTATGAAAGCGCAAAATACATCCAAAACACGAGGAACCACGATGCTGTCAAATCTCCTCCCGGAAGTACTTCAGAATAAAAGTATCGCACGTGCATGGTCTTTACTTGTACGCTGTCAACAAAATAACATAAAAGCTTGAATAAGTTTAAATTGCTTATTATAGAACAGACCTGATATGTTACTTGCTTCTTACCGAAAGACAATGATAAAGCTCTGTAATCATATTATTTGTCCAGCAGATGGAGCCAACATCGTAATAATGAACATACTGAGAAGTCAAATGCCAAAACAAGCTCTTTACACGGCGTGTGCGCCGTTTAGCCAAGTAGCATGTGGCCGTCTACAAAGCAAATAATAAGACACATTGATATGAAACTATTTAAACATATATTGTAGTTTATTTTCAAGTTCAGCTGCAAATTTTTGTGTGTATTTTTTTCAAAGTAGGCCGCCTCTGCACAGATCTAATCTGTAAGTTAGCATGGAGACGTTAACTGCTTGTGTCTATGGAGATAGATAAGTTTTATGCTACACTGTGGAACATTCTAGACTAGTGGTTCTAAACACTGTACATACAAGGGCACCTGACGAGATTTTTTTGGGGGAAAAGAAAACTGACTTGTGGGCCGATCTTCCGTACAGCGCACAGCAGCACCATGTAGCACTATGTCCGCGCTTACGTTTATGTTGTTTGTCTGTTTTTACTCCGGATCACACGTTTGCATCTATGTCTTGTGTTATAATCGTGGGACGTCGCGTTCTAAACAACAAAATGTGTGGAAATGAGGCCTTGAGCAGGAGATATTCTAGACCTCGCTAAGAAACCGATTACATCTATCTAATCTAAGGATTCAATAGAAAGGAAAAAACATGGACGAGATGGGCAAGAGAGCATTAAAAGTTCAAGTAAAACTCACCCACACATAGTCCTCCTTGTGCGTAAAACTTCTCTAAAATTTGGAAATATTCCCCAGCAGTTTGCTCCATCATCCAAATCTCTGCGTTCCTTTGAGCTCATGCGTAAATCCAGAGTTTTATTTTCCAACATAAAACAATCCGCTGCTCGTGTAGTCCAGTAAACAAATACGCATGGAGCCATGGAGATAGGCGGGCAGGCGGGCAGGCTGAGCACACGAGGCGGACAGGTGTGTGAGTGTAAATGTGTGGGCACACCTCTGGCTTGGAGCAGAAAAGCTGCCGCTCTGATGTGGAGCGTCTCCCGGTAGCCGCGAACCGCGACCCGCGCTCGGACTTCGGTTAACGCCATTGAACCAAGAATCGGGGTTTAAGCATGAGGATTATTAACGGGCGCGGATGAAGGAGCTATCCAGAGGGATGTGGGGTTTCATTTCCCAGCAAAAGTCTTTGCTCTTGTGTTTAAAGGCAGTGGGGAGACCGCACCCAATGTCCAAATTAAATGCCCTGTTGTGGGGTATAATGCTCAACAAATGTGGTCTATGTGAAGTTTTTTTTGTCTTGTTTTTTTTAATAATAATATTTATAATATAATGTTATATTGTAATAACTTCATAGCGCAATGAGAGGAGGGGCTGTGGCTGAGCTCCGGGACTATTTTTATTATGCATCTTGTGTGAGCGTATTAGGGGGTAAATACAAAAAGTTTCATAACCACTGTTTTAGACAAATCCGCAATATTTCCATGGCAGCTTGAAAAGTTGCTTAATACACCTTTAATGCAGAAGACTGGGTTAGATATAATGAGGTATTTTCACTATCCTTTATTGTTCTGTTAGACACACTATTGTGAATTACTCCGCCTCATTTGTGCTCTGTTGACTTACTGATTGGTTAAACAGTGCAGATTAACACCTTGATCACATGTTAGAATACTAATGGAATGCATAGATTCGCTTATGTCGATAATACAAATTTAGTTGGAAGCAATATACAGCTAAAGATTGATTTCAGACTTGAAAAAAATGCAACATTTCGAACTGTAGGGCAATATAACCACACAGCAGACAACTGTGGCAAATAAAAAATGCGCCAACCTTTAATTGGTTTATTCACATGCTCTATACTCATATGTTTATATGTGTGAATGTCGGATGTTCTTATTATAATCCATATACCATATCGGCGATGTTAAAAAATGAACGCTCGGAGTTGTTGTACTGCCTGTAGTGCCTGTACCACAGCTTGAGAACCATGGCTCTGTAGCGTTCTTGGTCAGGTGTAGGCATGAATGCTACTTTTAGATCCAAGACAAAAGAAAGTGTGTTGTGAATACTGTAGTGATGACAAGAAGCACTATAAAACACTGCTTTGGGATTGTAACAGCCAGTTGTTTCAAGTTGGCAAAAGTTTTACACGTCTAATGTAACCCTGTTATTTATGGGAGTGGCTCAATGGGTTTTCACGCTCATGACAGGCTACATTATAGGCTCATAGATTATCATAGATATTATATAGACTGCAATTATATGTTCATTTGAGTATATATTTTTAAAAGAAAAAGGAAGTCATGTAGAGAAAATGTAATCTTGCCAGTTAGTAGCCGAAGTCAAAGTTTATTATAGAGTAGTTACTAGGGTATACAACACGTAGGCCTATATCAAGAATCATGAATATCTGTAGGATACCCTTATATCTGTAGGCTAGCCTTATTTATAATGATATGTCCAAGTTAGTTGTACATTGATCACTGGACTCCTGCATAATATTTATGTTTGAGCGTAAGGAGCGTAAAGGATGGAGGGGGTGGACAAGAGCAGAATCACAATCACGTGACTGTCTTTTAAATTCCTGTTTCCCTGCAGCGCAATTTGTCAGAAAGAGACAGAGAGTGTACTCGGGTGGCTCGTTCACCGTGCGTACGTCTGTCTGGATACGGCGACGTCCCTCTCCGTTCATGATGTTGTCGTTATTGTAGTTCAGAGCTTGCTCTCGACTCCTTTGTTTTCCTGACTTGTGACTGGTACCAGGGGGTTCCTCTTCTTCTTTCAGCGAGGAAGAAAAGCGAGGAATGCGAGGGAAGCGCTGCTGCAGCTTAGATGTGATTTTTGCACCGTTTTCACTTAAGAGGTGACCAAAAGCGTCACATTGTAACGGTACGGCGCGCACAAGCTTTGCTCTTTTAAATGCACATTGAGTGAAGAAGAAGAGAGAGGGATTGGGGGACGTGGTTACGAGTTAAGGACCAATCTTGGATCAAAGAGAAGGGTGGACTCACAGGGTCTCACTTCACCCACACTAGAGGAATAATGTCATCCACAAAATATAAGAAAGACAAGGAAATCATTGCGGACTACGAGACCCAAGTAAAAGGTACGTGCTGTGCGTAAAACCTGTGTGAAACGTTTGACCTGGTAACGATCCAGACCTCTGCATCAATTTCCCTTTTTTAACGCACTCTGGTTTGGATGAACGCCCATGGCAGTGAATCACAGGGCGCTCTGTAGTCATATGACAGGTAAACCGTGACAGTAACCCAGTGACAGACATTATACAAAAACATAGGAACCTTTCATTTTTGGGTTTCCCTCCGCAGTGCTGTTACTACTACTGTGATTTACAGATGCTGGTTTATCTGATGTCTAGCATGTGCATAGGTTGTTGCTGGGTAAATGATGCCAGTGTAATATGTGATAACAGATCTATTTTTTTGTTATTGTCTTTTTTTTTTTTTTTTTTAGAAATTATAAATACGTTTTTGTGCATTGAGCCAATATGATATTTGCTCTAGAGTTTTCATGGGCTGTAGGCTTTGCTTCCTACCTTTCACAAGGTTGTGTCATGTTCCCTTAATTATGGGCCTTAGGTGGGGTCTATCATGGACAATGGCCAGTCACACAGGGCCAACAGTTCATACCTTGTCATACCTATGTGGTGTAGTTACAAATCATAATTACAATACAACATGTTGGATGTGGAAGTCAGAATATGCTATTGAGGGCATGCATACTCGGGGTTTAACCCTCAGTCTCTTTTCTGTGTTGGCCCTAACCACTCTGATACAATTTACTACGATGGTTCTTTTTGCTAACTTCACAGTGTATCAGTTTGACAGAAATCCAACACTGCAAGAAAAAAAGATTTTGATTTTGTTTGAAATCTAGTTTTCACCCACCTAGCACAACATATTTTAACACTACTGATATGAAAACCTACTCAAGCGCGAACAACTAATTTACAACATCATTACACTTCCCCACAACCTCAAATAATGATCCTGGCTTTTTGACTGCGGTTTTCCAGGTTGCCGAGTGATTTATTTCACCAATATGACTGAATTCCCAAGGTTCCTGGCTGCGTTTTATGAGGTCACCTGGTCAGTCATGGTCACGGCACTGGCTGATGTTTATATTAAAGCCAGTGTAGTGCACCGGTGTGTGTTTGCATCTGGACAGATATGTAAGCTTATTAGAATGAGTGGAAAACAAAGCCATTTAGTACAGGCCAAATAAACAATAACAGCATAAGGGGCTATTTGATATACTGGCACCAAATAACAAACAGGGGTCTATTTCAGGCCTCCATTACTAGAAGAGCTGTGCTAATATATATATATATATATATATATATATATATATATATATATATATATATATATATATATATATATATATATATATATATATATATATATATATATATATATATATATATAAAATCGAGATGCATTCATTTCAAATGATAAGCTTAGCTTAGGTCTTTCTAATTGAGAGGTCTACACAGCCAATCTTCAGTTAAAGTGTATGATTTGGAAGAGAGTTCAGACTTCAGAGTTCAGAGTTCAGTTGAAATACATTTGATTACTTTTTGTATTAAATGCCACTGTTGTATATGTTGATAAAATTGAGACAGCCCTTTTATAAAGTACTCAAATTGGCACAGGAATATCTTACCCAATATTAAAAAAAAAAAAAAGTGTAACTGTATTCTTCAATCGATACCACATTATTATGTGATAGAATTAGCAGTGGGATAAGTTTGTAGTTTTTGTAGTTAATTCTTTATGCATTATTGTTTTTTTTTACCCAGACATGATTCTCTTCAAGAATTGTATACAAAGTCAACCGTAACCTTATGATTTTCTGACCTTTCGCATGTTATGGTTATGGTTTTACGCCTGGCTGGTTTTCCTTCAAGTCCTTGATCATCAACAACATTGTCATTTCTATTTTGTATGAACCAATACTGAATTGTTAACACCATTAGTTGAGAATGTTGTCACTACCGTAATTTCATTTTTCAAAAAGGGGTCTGTTTTTGCTCTCTAATTGCTAGTTGTGTGTAACTACTTTAACTTTTGTGTTGTTTCCTGATCCCTGGCACTAGCTTGTAGCATTGGTTTACCATATCAATACCAAGATTACCCCTTGGCGTTTCCGGGCCACTCTTTTTCCAAGTCATCAATTATTCATTTTTGGGATCAGGCTGTGCTCTTGTGTGATAGATCCGAGCCTTGCTCCCTCCACTGGATTTGGTGAGTGGATGTTAATTTATGGAGAATTTGGCGTGTTCCTCATTCCCAGCTGGTGCTTTTGTGTAGCCCTCAGACACTGTCCTTGTCTCTTGCTCGCTCTCTCACACTCTCTCTCTCACCATAATGACAATATTATAAGTCGACCCAGACTGAGTAAGGACGTATAATGAAATTCATATTGGGCCCGACACCTGTCTCATGGTGAGTTATTGCTTTGTAGTTAATGTAGAACAAGGCAAGGGGGGCATCGGCAGCATTGATCGGGCCATAACAAGATCATAGGGCAATTTCATTATGTATGAGCGTTCAAAGTTTATGAAAACATTTATAAAACAGCAGCATGTCCCTAAATGAAATGCCCAGTATATAACACAAAATGTTACTTTCAGTATTTACCATAATGCAAATTGAACCCTGGACTGGACTGCATTTTTGCTGTGAATGGTGAGTGTAATTTGTAACAAGCTTGGACCATGTTCACTATATTTAGGCCACATATTCCTGTGCATGTCCTCTTTCTTCTCTACTACAGCCACATCTCTTCGTTGGTATTGCTTCTTACCAATTTAAGCTAATACCTCATCTGGAGCACTTTCCTACACTTACCTGTGTAATAAACCACCTCACTAAATCCTGACCTTCTGGCTTGAATGAATCGTTGCCGACCTTGAAGGCAGCGTGCCAAAGCTGAGGACCCTGGGAGATGGTGTTCACTTGGTTGGAGCTGTTCAGCTGGCAGACCTGTATTAGCATGTCAATACCAGCCTGAACAGAGACTGAGAACTCTAGTCTGGCTTGGACTTAAATGTGTCCATGTGGTTTCAGGCTGCTGCTCCTCTGTTACTGTTTTCATGCTTTAACTATTAGCAGATGTTTACTCCATCCATGACTTTGGGCCCAAGATGGCGTCATTGTAAATACGCATTGATGAATCCTAACTTTTATCCTCTTGACCTTGAAGCCAGGTATACTTCATTTACTTTACTTTAAGTAATCAATATGGGCACAGATATAAACAAGTTCTGGGATTAGTTTGAAATAACCTCAAAATTATTTGACTTGTTGTATTATTGGTGACAAAGTCTTTGTAGCAACATAGTCTTACCATTAGGTACCATTCAAGGTGGTCAGTTGACTGTTTACATAGTGAAAGTCAGTATTATTTATTTTTGTTAACAGCTGGCTATAATTCCACCAATTAGATCAAAATCAATATACACAGAAAAAATAGGTAAAATCTCCTCAAAATGTACACAGATTTGATAAGACTTCTTCATTAGTTTTACAGCCTACAATATCATATTGGTTGCAATAATAACTTTTTAGGGGACTCTTCGATAACACTGGGTTACAAAAAAAACATTTTTGAAAGTTGTCTGTGTTTTTTCAACTGAATTAGGACCATTTAGCACCGCTGAATCCAAAAATGATATCCATTTTTCTCAGTCAGGTCAGGTTTTTATGCTAATTTGATTTTGAAAAATCCGATCTTCTGACTAAATTGATTACAATTTTGTGACATTATCAGTTGATTTTCTTTAATATTTCTCATCCAAAAATGTTTTAGGAGATAAAAAATAGTTTTCTAATAAAATGTATTAATTAAATGTTATGTTATGTTAATTGATAAAGGTAAGTACATGTAAATTAGAACGTTACGTTATCATTGTGCAAAATTCAGGACATGAAGTTCTGTTTTTATGAACCCCTTGAATGCTCAGCAGCAGGGATGTCTCTCTTCAGAGTCCAACAGTAATCAGCCATCATGACTGCATCCCAGCGTCCCTGATACCTGGTCTCCATCTCTTTTATGTCCTGATGGAATCTCTCCACCTGCTCCTCGCTCAGTGATCCCAGATTCTCAGGAAACCTGAACATTTAGCTCCTTTTGGGAAAAAGGATGTGGAGCATCATCATTAAAACCACACTGGAGGAATCTTTGTCACTGATGTCAGGAACTTCTACAAAGACAGGTACTGGAATTTCATCACAGTGAGCTACAGGACGACGTGCTGATTCACGGTCAGGATACTTGAGGCTGCTTCGGTTCTTTCTGTTGATCCCAGTCACATCAACAGCCCCGAAGTAGCTATTGATGTGAAACCATGGGAATTCCAAACTTCAGACAACTCTTCTTGCCTTTAGTCCACTGACGCAGATACTCGGTGCATGACTTGCATGCCATGTGTGGCGCCCAAGCTTCATCTTGGTCACCAAGTTTAATACCAAAATAAGCATGGTAAGCACGCTTTATGAAACTTGTGACTTGATTCCTGTTAGGAACATTGGTGTATTCACCGCAGATGTAGCAGAATATGTCAGGCTTATTTTTGCAAGATCTTCTTGTCGAAGCCATTTCATTCACTTCTAATACAAAAAACAACAACAATTAGTCATAAGTTGGCACATGCAAAATCTTCAGAATTTGTTTATAGCGAGAAATATAACAGAATTTTGCATCATATGACTCATACATGTAAACAAAATCGTCCAAAAAATATGTAGCTTAGTTCAGAACGTTGACCTGATTGAGCAAAACCAATGTGATTTTTGGATTCACCGCATCAAAATTATCCTAAATCAGCTAAAAAATCTTAGACAACAAATTTAGTATTGACCAATGTAATGGATGAGTTTTATGTTGCTCTTATGTATTCAAAATCGCTTTACAATTTCATGCATTGTTCAGCTAGAGGTTCGACGGTAACATAACAAGTCTCTTCTCATGTCCCCTTTGACCATCACCAATCATTTTCCACAGACCAATTTCATACAATGCCAAGGTGGGTGAAATGTTTTGCCTAAAGACACAACAGCAACATGGCATAGATGTAACTGCCACCCTTTGGTTTTGGGGGCAGATGCTTTAACTACTGAGCCACTGCTGCTGCCTAACCCACCCATACCACCCAAACCACATGGACTTTCATCACTCATCTGTTGAAGGAGTGGTGTGACACTTGTTTTCTATAATCTTACACAAAGACTGGGTCTAAAAAGTGAAGTTGCAGAACACCATGTAATTACAGGCACCCAAAGTGATGCTCTACCCTTCACACTCTGTCATTGGGTCGTAGTGTTGTAGACGCTTCATGTCAATAAAGTCTCTGGTGGTTTGACTAAAAATAACTGTGGTGCACTGAAACTTGTGTTTAGTAGAGATCTATAATGAGACCCCAACAACCAACAACCACATGTGTGCCCTGTAGCACAATGGGATAGATGTTTGTACCCAGACCTGGACACAAAGTAATATATGTATTTTTAGGGTATCCCTGGAATATCACCTAACATAGGGACCTTTGATATTAAGGAAAACGTTCAATACCTGACACAGATATTAATAATACAAATATATACAATAGAGCCTTCTCTAATAATAATAATAATAATAATAAGTTTGTTACTGTAATTTGTTTCAGTATTTGTAACTACTCAGATGTTTCGGTACTAGTCATAGCATCTTTTCTTTTAACAATCCTGCAACCCATCATAGAGTCCACCACAGCAGAAACAGCACTATCATAAATACACCCCCTATGTCACTGCCACTCCATGTCAACATCGTGCTTACGCACCATCCACTGCAAATGGACAATTAATTCATGTTTTTTATACAACTGCAAGATTCACTTTCTAGACACTTGCCCTAGGAAACGATCAAGAGCTTTAGGTGGATAATTTGCCATTGTTAAAGTGGTGGTGCTATTTACTCCTTTCGTATGTCAAAGCAGAGATCTTTAGCATACCTTTATGATTTGGTTTATAATTGATGCAAAGATTTACATCCAGGGTTAAATCTTGCAGTTGCATGTATTTGGTGTTAATTTGGAACGCATTGTATTAGCAAAAACAGATTTCACCATTTTATGTCTAACTCTACAATAACATCATTACCGCTGTTTTCTGGTGATCACTAAATCAGTGTAGTGTCAGCTGTTCTGTTGTCACTTGAAATGAATGCAAAGTTTGTTCATTATGGCTCTCCAGACTTGTGCAGATAATCAGGCTGTTACAATGTGGCTGATGTGCCTTTTAATGGGACATTTAACACAGGCTCAATTAGAGTGGTATAGTAGTTTGTCTGCTGCCAGTGATGGAAGAGATAGGCGCTCATTCAAATGGCGAAATGGCTTCATTTTCTTGGTTGTTTAGTGCCAGTCTGTGCATGAATTCTTTTGTCACTTGGCTGATGTATGAAGAATAGTGTCTCCATTACTCTATACAGCAGCTTATTAGTGAACTGTTGAGGACTCAATCTATAGTCACAGGCCTTTAAAATGTGAGTTTACTTTAAAAGCACAATTAAGTGGTAGTATAAATATAATGATTATCATTTAGTAAACCTTAAAGTAACTATGTAAGGGGCCTCTACCTGCTAGTCTCCATGGAAATAATATTGTTTTGCCCGGAATCCTCCACAGTATGACATTATATCTATGTAGCTTTTATTCATTCAATTATAGTATTTTATTGCTAAAGAATGAAATAAAGTACAATAGAAAACATGCATTCTTGACCTTATCCCAGATCCTACCTGTAATTTGACCTGATGGTGCTACCTGCTTGTCTCCATGGAGATAGATTAGTTTAGTGCCATACAGTGGAACATTTCAGGCAAAGCAATTCAGTTCAATCACCAGAGACAACCCAGTGGTAACTCCAGTAAAAATACATGTTCACCTTAAAATCTGAAAAACACATTGTTACAGACTAAATTATGTATTTAAAGATTCCTTTGAAAAACATGTACTAACTGCTCAAAACAAACTGACAAATTACATTATAGCAAATAGAGACTGTATCTTGCTCTGACAATCACTAGCTTCTTGACAAGCAAAACAGTGAACTCTACTTAGCCAACGCTGCCATGGTAAAATGGAGCATGTTTGATGAAAATGTCTAAACAACCTGTTTCTTTGTGAAAATAATTACAAGCACAAGGAGGCTAAATTAAGGCCGGTAACTAATGAGCTACACGAGTGAGCTGTCAGAAGAGTGTGGAACGACCAGACTGTTTACATCAAAACCAGGAGGGCTGTAGAGTGCAGCGGTTAATCATTTATTGTTTTAACACTTCACCACTTTGACAGTCAACTTCTACGTCTTTCACTAAGATAACTGAAATTATATTAGAGCCTTTGTATATAAAATATTTTGTGCGTAAATCCAGGTCTTTATCTGAATTAATACATTAAATCTATGTTTTAATACACCAACACAAGTCATCTCAAGGTTAATAAATCGACAAGTACGTTTTTTACTTAACACATTTTTATTTGATATCTGTTTGAGTACAGATCTGTAATAGATCAACTATGGATTATAGACAATTTGAGAATATGTGGTTTTATGAATAATTTAGGCAGCCCTGTTACAGAACCTGCAGGATATGGGCCAGACAGGGCTGTAGGAACCAAATAAAAACATATTTTGCACATAAAGATGAACTCTTATGAAACAGCTCCATAATTAATTGCCCAAACTATCAAAGAATCAAGTGGATAATTTAACATCTTGTCATGCGTGAGTGCTAATCGCTGCTTGATCCTTGCTGAATCTATTGTTAAGGCAGACGTTAATAAAGCCAATTTGCTGCTGTTTTGATCTGAAGCTGTGGCTGTTGCCAGGGTAACCTCATTAGCCTCATTTTCTGATTTTTGCTTGTGTCCCTGGTCTCTGGATGCTCTTCATTCACTGCTGCCACAACCTCCACAACGCCACCTCCTCCTCGTCCAATCAGCTACTCCTGTGGGACGGGTGCACGCCCTTGTTGCCATGGTGACACCTCTCCTCACATTCAGACTGGTGCATGGGTTTCCCCCTAAAGCACTGTTGTCAACCTTGTATTCATAGAAAGCCACACAAGTATAGAGTTATTGATATCAAGTGTCAGCAGTAGTGGTGTTGATGACTTTACAATAACTCACACTTGAAGCATTATTTGGGTATAATTAAATGGTTAGAGGATTTCATTGATTAGTATCATCAATGAAGTCCTCTAACCATATAACACAATAAGCAGATTTCATCTGCTAGGGCTTATTACAGTAACTTGGGCCTCAGAGCTCATATTTGAAATTGGTCAGTTGTCACTGGGTTGTTAGACACATACAAAGCAATCTCTCACAGTCATTCATTAGGGCCACTCAAATGATTATATTTCCTGTATAATCAATCCTATGTGATTCACCGTACAATGCATACATCTTAAAGACAATGGCTCAGAAAATAACAATTTTCTTGATTGCACGATTCCAGGGCAAGTAGGGTACATCATTTTGTAGTTATGTGCTGCTTACTGTTCTTGATACATAGCCTCTGTAAATGGCTTTAAAGTAATCTAATGTTCATGCTCCTGGTCTTAATGCGAGGCAGACTTGGTTCTCAAATGTAAACGATACATTTTTGGTCCTTAAATGAAAAAAAAAAAGTCATATAATATTTTACTGTTTAGCGGGTAAAAATGAACCTCTGCAAACTATTGACCTTATTCCACTTTTGCCGCTAAATGCTACTAAACCATGCTTTCTGTGTGGTCACACTTCACATTAATTTCAATGGAGAATCTGAAAAAAAGTTTTGCTGCTATATATAAATATAAATATAAATATAAATATATATATATATATATATATATATATATATATATATATATATATATATATATATATTATATATATATATATTATATATATATATATTATATATATATATATATATATATATATATATATATATATATATATATATATATATATATATATTTATATATGACATAAACTAGGTTGATTTGTGTAAAATGTTGAATGTTCATGTGCCCCAACAAGTCGACAATGCACAGATCCTCTGTAGTCCATAGAGAACTTATTTGCTGTCAGGATCGCCAGTCCCATGTAAAATAATGCAACACAAATGTCGATTGCGGCACCCACAGTAACTTCCAGAATAAGTTGAATAGCATTTATTAATTAAAAAACAAACAAACTATCAAAATACATGTATAGTAAGTTATCTGTTTTATGTTCAACACTGTAGGGTATTTAACCTGGACTATGGATGTCATCAAAACAAATGTTCTTATTTTTAGTTCTTACAGTTGTACAGTAAAATAAACAATCACCAATATTGATTAAACAAATAATCTGGACATCCCTAATCTGGTTTAATCCATTTTTAGGTAAAGTCCAGACGAAGGAGAAGATACTGTAGATTAGAAGTGAAGGACACCCGCTTGATTGACAGCAGACATCTTGCTTGTTATTGACCTCTGTGTGTCCATTGATTATGGTCTTGGGCTTCTGTTGTGTTATCTCATGAGGACACGTGCTACACCATCTGAGCTAATGAACAAAGCAGTGAGCTCTATCCAACAGAGCATCACCAAGCATCCCCAAGCATCCTCACAGCTCCAAAATGGCATTCATCATTAGAGGATTAGCACAGTGCGGGAAAGTGTAGGGATTAGTTCAATGATTGGAACCTGGTTTTGAGACTGTTGAAAGGACTTGCAGAGGTCTGGATAAGGGGGGGTGGTCTGCCAGGAGTTTTCATGTGATTTTTTGGCATGGCAAAGAGGATAGCAGAGTCGGCACAGCTCAGGGTGAGGATTATGTTTAGTAAATTTGGCTCCCAGTGGCTTTTGTCTGCAGTGTGTGTGTCTCGCTACTTGCACATGAACCATATTTTCAAAGTGTTTAATAGAGTATGAGGTGAAGCTTATGATTTCATTTTTAATCTCTTTTTGCAAAGTAAAGTAGCATGCGTACAGTTTAGTTAAAAGACTAGAGTAGAGGAAGGAGCTTCTCGGTGGAGCTGGACATGTGATCATAACAAATTCAACATTTTGTCATTTATAATCACGTGTTGACACAAAATGAAATTAAGTGGGAGATAAATATAATTTCCCCTCTTTCTGAATTGGCATAACTGCTAGTTTCACCCTTGAACAATAAAGATGACTGTGACCTAATGCAGGACGTAACACGATTCTTGGAAAGTTGACCAATACAGCTCTTATTCAGAATTGAGTTTGCAGCATTTCCAGGTATAAAATAGGTGTTTCATGAAAAGAACTGACATGTAAAGCCCTGGGTGTGCATTGATTAAAAAACGAGGTTACATTTGCAAATGATTGTTATAGTAAGTAGATGTGTACATAGTTTGGCAATATCCACTATTACTGGTTACTCTACAGAAAAAAAGGTTCAGTCAAATGAATATGCCATTGATGAGCTGTCTCATGATCTGCTCTGGTGAGGGGTCAGCATTAATGTTTTGCTGAAAATGTTCCATAGTATGGCATTAAATCTATCCATTTCCATGGAGACAAGCACAGTGGAACATTCCAGGCAGACCATGGATGCAAGCAGGTGGCAGACACCAAGAAAATGTATTAGCACCTGTGCCCTCAATGCTATTTAATCTAACACTAATAAAACTCTCCAAATAGATGAATTTCTCTGTATTGTCTAAAGTCACAGTTTTTTACCAACAGCTGTGGGTCAGAATAAGGGATCTCCTACATCCTTCTCTATTGTTCAACCGTGTTTCCTGTTCTATGAGGAAACAAATGTCCACTGAGTGTCCCTGAAAGGTGCTGAGGCCTGAAGTTCCTCATGGCCCTTGTAATAATGGAGATAAATGGACAGAGGGTGTGCCATGTTAATGTCTGTGTCATGCTCTGTGACTGTCCCTCTCACAGACTGTCATAACAGAGCTGTGGTGATGTATGGTGCGCCCGTAATCAGATTGTCTCCACAGAATATTAAAGGACAACTGCTGTCAAAGCGTCATTTAAAGTGACTCATAAAGCAATCAAAATCATTTTAGAGGAGACTTGTCACTCACTATTAACAAAGTGGGGGGTATACCTGGAATTTGTAACTTGTAACTAAACTAAACTAAATATTACGGTCATACCTGGAAGATGCTGGAAATTACTTTGTTTATGAATTTTAAAAGAGTAACTGTAGTTTCTAGAGATAATTGAAAATGTACAGACGTCTGCTTGTTATTCACCGCGATGTCCCTAGGTGGTTGTATGTTAATACAGTTTAATTGGCATAATGTTTCTGTGCATAGCAATGGCTAAACTGTCTTTTGTCTTGGCTGTAAACACTGTTCTAACATAACTATTGGCCCTGAAATAGTACAAACCCACTTGTAAATCTCTATAGTATTTCTGAAGAAAATGAGCAGGACTAGTTGGCATTGTGTTATGTAAAGTATATGTATTTTTTTTTTTTCCCCTTTCACTCAGTGACTCTCTGAACATAAGACTCTAACCACAGCCAATATACACTGTGTAGACTGGGGAATACTTAAGAAATCATTCTCCGATCCCTCACAGTCCCACGTTGGGAATTGGGCACACACTTCTGCTGTGTATGACCTATTTTTCCACCGGCATCTGTCAAACCCACTGCTTCAGCTGGTGGTTTAACACTCCAGTTTTGTAAACAAGTGGTTTTTAAAGTCTTTACTGTCACTCTGTCAGACATTCTCGAGGTTGTTTCCTTTGTATCATCTTTTTGCTTATTCTTGCGCTGATTTCAATATGAATTTTGATAAGGGTAATTGTTATGCAGTGCTAAACTTGTCACAATGCAATGAAACGATCAGCTCTGTTGTGTGAAAAAGGTAGGAGCAGAGGGAGGGGATGCATAATAAACCAGAGGGCTGGGACAGTGGTTAACCACATATTGAGCGCATAGACAGTTTATTTGAAATGCTGGCTTTTCTTTTTAGGCTTTCCCAATTAGTTGGACTGTGGATGACAAAAACAACTGACTTCTGGTTAGGACTGCAAGACTAATTGAAAATTGAATGAAAAATGCGATTTAAATGGTCCCATTAAATTGTAAAAGCTGTGTTTATGTAGGGGTCTTCTAAACCTGCAAACCCTTTTAGTTTAGAAAATGTTTTGAAATGCATTTGATTTTCAACTTATATTTGCAACTGGAATCTTCAAACAAACAAAAAAGCTCATCCCTGGTGGTGGTGCATTTGTTGACTATAAAGGTCTTTTTGGCTCCTGTTGGCTGTGATTTGGGTGATTACAGAAGACCCAAATGTTGGGAGGGGTTTTTTCTGTTGTAGTGATGGAGGAGTGAAGTTTCTTTACTGATTCTCATAGAGGGCTGAGGTCTGACTGTTACACTTGTGTTTGGATTGGCTGCCAAAGTTATTACAATAATCCCAGTGCAGCCATGGTCTATTAGAAAGTGGAATTGCACATAACGAATGAATGTTGATAGTACAGAATCAGGTTTCATGGATGCAAAACAGGAGCAAGCATAAAATGTGACTGAATGAATTAACAATTTTTTATTGAGCATTGTAGCCCAAACTGTTTTTTAATCATTAATTACAAGATGCCCACTGCCACTGGATTTTTAAACAGCAACAGTGGCAGATCCTTCAGTCTTGTACACATTCTAACAGCATCATGTAGTATTGTGTCATATCACCTTGCAGCTAAAATTGTATAAAATGTTATTGTACTGTGGATGTATATTTTTCCAAGTGGAAGCTAAACAATGACTTTATGCTCTAACAAGCCTAAAGTAGGTGTCAGTTTATTAGATGTGCCATATTCAAAACACTATAATGCATTTGCCAGCATTGGCCTGTATATATATTAAGTTGGAATTGACTGAGTTATTAACAATGTTTCTGAGGACAATTTATCTTGATCACATTGAGGAAGCCTTATTACTTATTAATCATGTTAAAATCACGCTAATCCTTCCAAAAGTATCCTAATATTGCCTTTTGTATTAAATTGTTATTAAATCTATCATTAATATGGCTGTCTTCAGTGTTGTGAAAATGACTACTATTTTTCCCATTCAAAAGATATAATATTTTGATTGAAATTATTAGTTGCCATGACAGTCCTAA
>NC_047130.1:31282072-31329572 GCF_009829125.3 Periophthalmus magnuspinnatus
GCGCTGGTGGTGCATTAAAGTCCCTCAAGTAAAAGTGAGTCTGAAGGCCAAAAAATAAACAGATGGAAATGGATGTGCTGGGCAGGAGAGCCACAGTAAAGAGAGCTGAGCTGCGAGAGCGGTGATAGTTTGACAGATAGCAGACCACACGTTGAACACAGTGGGGCACATACTGGATTTGCAGTAGAGATGTGATTATAGGGTTTTAGTAAGAATAACCAAAATGATGGAAGAAGGCTTCATATGGAGGGATTTTGTGGAAGTGGGTTCCCTGGGATAGCTTTACATTCCACAAAAAAGACTCTGAGCAACCATTACACCAATCTGATGAGTGATACAGTTAGAAAATGAACAAAATATTGTTGTGTATATTGTTGTATACCTGAATTGTCAGGATGAGATGATGCCCAGAGATTGGTTCACAATGAAACAGCTTCAGATTTTGCTCACAATTTTTATTTTATCCAAGTTTTAGTGGAATATGTAGACAGTATTGTGTTTATTTTTCTGTTGTATTTCAAAGGTGCACAATGTAACTTGTCTCATGGGGAGTCAGCCACCTTCTTGTCTCCATAGAAGTGTTGACGCAATGTTCTGCTATAACCTGTTTATCTTATTGAATCATGTGTCTGTTATTTAAAAAAATACATTGAAAAACATTTATGATTACAGTGACAGATATCACCTGTCCACAGACCTGACCTATACCTTGGTCTGGTGACGTTACTTTGTTGTTGTCTCATCCAGAAAAAGTGACACAATGCCCATTTAAATAAGCTTATCATTAAATCAAGTAGCAGTCTATGGTTTGCTGGATAAATGCTCCCTATATGAATTTCCGTATATCCACATCAACTTAGGACATCCGAGTGAAATTTCCCTAACCTCTGTTCCCTGCCCTCTTCTCGTGCAGGTGATGAAGACCTACCACATGTACCACACAGAGAGCATCAGCGCTGAGAGCAAACTGAAAGACGCAGAGAAGCAGGAGGAGAAACAGTTCAGTAAATCTGGAGACCTGAATGTGAACCTGCTTAGACACGAGGACAGGCAGCCACGACGCACCGTCCGCAAAATCGAGAAGATGAAGGAGAAGGTACCAGAGCTAAACTTGGCAACATGTTTAAAATGTAGAGCTACAGAAACAGGCTCACTGCAGCGCTCCTCTTTGTCAGCAGTATCCAGAGAACGCCGCGTGCTATAGGGGCATGCATTTTTTATTTGTAGTCTTACATGGGAATTTCAAATGAAAGTACCTGGATTTTCCGGGTGAAATAAAATAATTCAGTAATTCTGTATCTGAAATGAAATGAGGCAAGAATTTAAAACTATTTACAAAAACAACAAAAATGTGTTTGCTCGTGTCAGTATTATGGTGCAACTATAAATCAAAAATGGTGAATAATGTAGTTGAGTAATGTGGCTTTTTTCTTTTTTTTTTTTTTTTTTTTTTAGAACAGAAAGCAACATTAACAGACAGAAAACATCTCAACACAATCTTATACTAACCAGTCTAAGGAGTCTCTTCCTATTGACTTTTAACTTAATGTCAACCAGGGGAGACAAACAAAGAATGAGTTATAATAAAATAATAGATGTTAGGATACACTTAAAAAAAATTAAAAATAATGTCTTTAATGGCTAAATCTACTCAGAGCTAATTTTCTGATCCTTTGCAGTGATCCTACATCTCCATTTAATCACATACATTGCTGCCACTTCCGTAACCATCACCTGCTTCTCTCTCCTCCCCAGAGACAAGCCAAATATTCAGAGAACAAGCTCAAGTGCACTAAAGCCCGCAACGACTACCTGCTCAACCTGGCAGCGACCAATGCAGTGGTGGCAAAATACTACATTCACGACGTCTCGGACATGATCGATGTAAGTACCAAGTTTGTTTGTTTTTATCTCTGCTTCAGGATGCCATGTTGGTTTAAACTCTGCAGCTCTGTCACTCTCACACCATCTGGTTGGATCACAGCTTGTTATGTTACCAAGCTGTTCCACTGGCTGCACTGAACATATTTGCGGTTCATTTTTCGGTATTAATTAACATATCAAGGCGACAAAGCGTGACACTGGCAAACATTATCTTCTATGGGACAGAGGTTTCTACTCATTGTCCTTGGTTTATTATTTTGTGGTAGCTTGGGATCTGGGTTGTGGGGCAGTTTTTGGTGAAGTGAAATATAGGGAATTTGTACATGAATGAACGTCTGTATTAAACAAAAGTATTCAGAATTATAGTTACTACATTTGCATCTACAGTCCTGAGGCAGTTAACAAAACAAGTACAGCATGCATATAGGATATTACAACACAAGCAAATGTTATGAAGTAAATCTGATGGCCCATGAGTCAGAACTGAGGAAATAGACTTGAGTAATGATGACTCAGACGAGGAGGCGTGTGACCAAGAACAAAAAAAGAAAAAGAAAAGTTGATTGGCCATTGTTCGTATTTGTTTTAACTAGGCTGATAAAGATTACATAGATTACCACTGGCTGGGCTTCAGATGACTTCACAGCGTTGTATATAGGTCAATAATATGCAATACAGATGGGGTCAGGTGAAAAAATAGCCTATATTTATGTGGATTTTTGTTGCAATATAGCAAATTTGAAGGTCTAATACAAATGATATGGTTCAACATTGTAAATTAATATTTTGGAACACCTGTAGAACAGATGCAAGGTAGGTACATTTAATGCTATAATTTGGAACATTCTAGACAAAGAAATAATATCTCCATGGTGACAAGCAGATGATGTATCCTCTACCTGAAATTTACACCGCCCAGGCCACCAGCTGTTTATTTTGACTATGTGTGCTGCCATAATGGAACTAATTGATAATATCTGTCAGTACAGTTTTAAGATACTCCATAATCAATCATCCACCACATTGTGGCCTTTATCAAACCCATTAACTTTGTGTTCCTCCTATGATTCTGCTTTCTCTTAATCAATGTGGAAGATAAAAGAAACTGTCAAACAAGGCTTTGCTCTGTCTGTAATATGTCAACCCACTTCTCATATTCATATTAAGTGCAACAAAGGTTTTCTATTACTTCCTTTTTTTTAGGCCCTTTTAAAATTTTGTTTACATATTACCACTAACAACTGAAATTACAAAAAAGTTTGTCTATTCCATGCATTCTTAAATGATTGTGTTAATTGTTCATAGAGTTGCTATTGATAGAAATAAATATATTGATATTTTTGGGGAGTAATGATATTCAGACAATATTATGTAAATCCAACTGAAATGTCTTGTCTTGTATTAGATTATGGCTAAGTATCAGACAAATGTGCAGTGACTGTAAAATTACCCACAAAAAGTACAGAAATATAACTTCCTACCTTCATATAATCATTATTCAAATTTTGCATATCTTCACCGACAGTATTATATATTTTTCTGATAATCTGCCCACCTTTAATTGTGAACAACGTAAGTCCTAAGTGGTGTTGCAAACTGGTACTAGCTTTATTCATATGGTTTCCTTTGGCCATAGCTCCACATTGTACAGAAAGACCCGGTGCAAGTTTGTGTGTGATCTTTGTCCAGCTTTCGATTTTAAACGCCAACAGAGGATTATTTATGAGAGAAATGGTGAACGGGTCGAAGCATTCTGAGCCTAAACTTGCTGTATCGGCACCTTCATGGGGCTTTGATGGACTGAGTGTCTGAGACCAGAGAAACGCATGACGTTCTGAATCCGCCTGAGCCCGAGGAGGAGGATTTGGAGGCTGTGAGTTCAGGCTTGTACTGGCAGGACACTGGAGGACATGACATCTTTATAGAAATTATTCATCCTTCAGTCTTTAAAAAAGGCCAACTCAGCTGTTTATATTGTTAAAAGGCCCATATTACAATATTCTCTGATCTGTTATAATGCTGTTTCCTCATCACAAACATATCTGCAGTTGACACATGTTTTACACATAATGTGTGTGCATATTTATTCCTCTCAAACAAAAAAACACTGTGATGTTATGTGTCAATACAGGAAGTGCAGCACTTTGTTTATAAACTTCATATACCTTCACTAGAATCATTCAGATGATTTCTGCCCTGGAATGACCAACTCTACTGAACAGAAAGTTCAATGAACTACCACTACATGACATCACAAGGTGGAACAGAGCATTTTGAGCTTTGGATATATACTATATATAAAGGGTTACTCAAATATATTGGGAAAAAAAAAAACATTCCATGTATGTTTTTGATGGGGTAACAGCATTATAACAGGACTTAAGAGTCAATTTTGCATAATATAGGACTTTTAAACTTCCTAGATTTCCTAGATGAGATGGGCAGTATATCGAATTATCTATACTTACCTACATACTGTCCCACTAACTGGATAAAAGGAGTGTTCCTTAAGGGGAACACTCGTTTACGCACTTGATGGCAATATTATTTATTTTTATTTTTTCCCCTTTTTGGCTATATTTTTCCATAAATTTTGACTTATGACATTTGCATCATTCAAAATTGCAACAGCTTAAATTGAAATCTGACAAATTAGGACAATATATCCTAATAAAAGATTAGATGTAAATGCTCTTCAGTGATGAAAGACTAATACATAGAAAATGATATATATATTGGCCACATTAGAAGTTTAGAGCTGCAAATCCAATGTGGCAATCATTTTTCAATTAAACCAATGACGTCAGCTACAGACTTTCAGAGACTGGATTATTTTTGTACCAGGATTTACACATGTTCAAAGACAGATCTTTACCGGACTGACAAAAGCTCAGTGTTGATTGGCGAAGTGACTTTCTGCAGCTTAATGGCTGAAGTGAGTCAAAAAGCACATTAATTAAGCTACAAGTATTTTGGCATTAATTGGGGTTTCCATTTGAGGAATTATTTAAATCTGTCTCAAAACTATTCAAAACCTTTATTCACAAATGTGCATAAGTGATCCCATTTATTACTTAGGGGAGACTGGGGTAAATGAATGGGGTGGGCTACTTTTCGCATTAGTGGGTTTTCTTTAAGACAGGATATTATCTGCATTAAAAAATACAATGACTGAACATGACAGAATTGCTTTAATGTCAACAAATCTTATTTTGACAGAACATCAATATTAAAGTCCAAATGTACGACGGAGTATAAGGGTCACTTAAAAAAAAAAAATGCGGGCGCTACGAGAATAAAAGTCATAATATTACGAGAATAAAAGTTGTAATATTATGAGAATAAAAGTCATATTTTTATGAGAGTACAGGCTGCTGTGCGTGAATGAGTGACCAGTGCGTTGTGTGTTATGGAGAATTTGGAGCATTTTGTTCAGATAAAATTTTAGCTGGGGTTTATGCACGATGAAATACTGTGTCTTTTATCCCACCATCACCGCACTATCATCAGTATAAGTACTTTGAAGGGACACTGCAATCATTTGAGTTTGTTTGTGCGTGAATGAGTGACCAGTGCGTTAAGAAGAATTTGGAGCATTTTGTTCAGATATAGCAATTTCTTCTAAATCTGTATAGTTCCTCCGACTAAACAAACTCAAATGGTGAGAAAATTATGGAAAACTGGGAATGCATATTTGCAAAAAATATTGTTTTTAATCTGCATAAACTCTCTAACAGGACACATTACACAAAATAAGATGTAATTAAATGACATAGCCAATGTTCCCTCTAATTTTTCACGAGTCTGAGCGGTCCCATGGACCAGTGTGAGCGACATCAGACGTGCGCACTGTGGTCATGCTGCATCACATCCATCCAAGTTAAATGGTTTATTAAAAGAATCAAATTACTGCATTTACATTTCTGTTATAAGACTTTTAATTAAGTGCTTTAGCTACTTATACAATGAAAAAGACAAAAATCTTGCTCATGACCTGTGTAGTATGTTAATGCTATTGGAAGTATAAATATTTCATTTTAACTATGGCAAAACATGAGCTTCCAACCAAATCAAGCCAACTGTAAACTCCAATGTTGAAAACAAACTTAACATTTTTATGATAAATCTCTGACTTGTATTTTGAGTATAAGTCATTGTGTGAAGCTTTTGCTTGATTTTTACAACTCATAAACTAGAGACAGTATTCAATGACCAATACACACTGTTGCAGATTGGCATTAGCTAATGCTAATGATTACACATAATACACATTTGACCCACAATTAAGTCAATAGCAGAATAAATTTTTTCAACTTTTTTCAACAACTTTCTGATCACTTCCTGCTGTTTTTTGTTTGTTTCAGGTAAAATACAATCATAATTTAGCTCTTAAACCCTGAAAGGACAGCGTGTTGGAGTAATAATGTAGTATTTGTATTTGTTTCTATAGTAACGGTGTAATCACAGGTCGGTCACGCAGTAAAAACATCACCTCTGGCTCTGGTGTGACTGGAGTGAGACCTGCAGGACCAGAGCTGAGTGTTTCAGCTCCACAGAGACTCAGTCCAAGGCCTGTGTGAATATTTGAGCACTTATGCACACACAAAACACACAAAAACATACAAACACAAACACTCAAACACAAATTAATACATTAATATTATTTTCTGGTTGAATAATCAATAAATATTAATTAATTCATTAAAATAAATAAATAAAAACAAAAAAAATAAATAAATAATAGAAAATAATAATAATTTAAAAAAAATCGTATTAATTTAAACATTTGTTAAAACTATATGTCAGTTTGGAGTAGCGCTGGGTATCATTAAGTTGCTGATACGATGCATATGTCGATACATTGGCCTCGATACACTGTTGAAATGATATTTTTCAAATCGATTCAATACGATTCAGTGAAAAATAAAGGCTTTTGAGACACTTAATCATCAACCCGATTTTCACAAAAAAAAACTATATTAATTGTTTTTATTTTTTTATTTATCTTCCATTTATTGAAGATGAATGAACATAACAAAGTCCATTTAGTTTTGTTCATTTTACCAACGATAGAAACACATCAGACTGTTCCATGTGTCAGTTTTATTCATCCACAGTTTATACGAGCTCCACGTTTACATTTACACAGAGACAAGTGCAGTTTAATGGCTCTGAAGAATCACAACATATTGACTAAAACACAACTTTGACACTAAAAGTCTTTGTTAAACCAAAGTTAATATGAAATAAACCGATTTTAATCATCAAAACAGTGAATCAAATATCAGATGTTCTGCATAAATGAGTTTCTTTCCTCTAAACAAGTGTAGCGCTGTGACAGAATAATTTGGTAAAATATACAAAAAAAATACTCTTGGCGATATATTGATACAGCAGCGCACGATATTGATACTGTATCGTTAAAGGAAACGACACGATATAGCGTATATTTTGATATTTTTGATTTTTGCACAGTCCTAGTTTGGAGATAATGTGGATGTGTTCTGTGCATCTTTCAGTTACATTACAGTGTGAGGAGCTACACACACACACACACACACCCCCACACACCCACACACACACACACACACACACACCCACACACACACACACACACATAAACCCTAAAAAACAAACACCAAATACACTTCAAACCCATAAACCCTTTAAAATGCCTCACAAGCCTCCCCTACACATTCCCTGTCTTTTTAAGGGAGCTTGTTTCACCAGGGACACAGGAGGTAAGTTAAACATTCACTAAAACACTACAAATTGCACCACACTCAAACACCTAAAACATTTTTAAACATGCATTTCACTATAATACTTCAAATATCCAATTTAATCAATTATTATAAATTGGGTAGAAGGACAAACAAGTTAAATAAACCTTTTTAAAATCTGTTGTGTGCAATTCTTTTTAAGTGTAAATAATATTCAAAGTGCTGTATGCTATTAAAGTGTAAGTGCAATTTAAATATAGTGTAGGGTGTAAAGTGAAGTTACTTTTGTAACAAATGGGCTGTTTGTTACAAATACATTTTTGTATTTTTTTTCTCTTTTTACCTGAAGCAAAAACATTTACTTGTTTAGATATTGTAAACATTGATTTGAGTAGAAGGACATTGCCTACATTAAATTAGATGCTTTATACACTCATAACACATATAAACTAGTCAGTATATTGACTTACTTTCTCCCACTGAAAGGCAGTGTTTTCAGTGTATCTACTAAACCTTAAAGAGCATTTACTCAGTGATTCACTCAGCTGTCAGTGCCCTGAGCTCTCTCTCTCCTCACCTCCATCCTCTGCTTAATGAGGTTACTTTATACAGCTCTGTGATAACGCACTGTAATTATCCCTGTGTCTTAGCCCAGCTGTAATTCTCCAAACTAAGCCGCTATTTTGGTATCCCTAATTTGGGACTCGGTCTATTAAAGAGTTGAGAAAAGGTGTCCACTTCTCATTAGGTGGGACATCGGCACTTCATTAAATTAATTTGAGAGTTCATTCATTTATCGCATTATTTCTGACTGTTTAATTGACTTGTGTTCCAGTGCTGTGACCTTGGTTACCATGCCAGTCTGGCCCGGGCCTTCAGGACGTACCTGTCTGCGGAGTATAACCTGGAGACGTCACGCCATGAGGGGCTGGACGTGCTCGAGAGCGCTGTGGACAACATGGACTCTCGCAGCGACAAGCACAAGATCATGGACATGCACAACCAGGTGTTCTGCCCCCCCATGCGCTTCGAGTACCTGCCACACATGGGTGATGAGGTGAGGAGACGGGGACGCTCTTAGAAGAGAAAATAAAATTTAAGTCAATGATTTTTAAACAAATAAAATGATCACATTGCTATTTTTGCTCTGCTGCACACTTTCAAAAAGGTTTTCTTTTTTAACTTGAAGATATTTTTCTTTAACAGATATTAGTGACTGAGAGAAATGATTTCCAGAGTGGGGGTTGCAAATGACTTGGGAGATATACATTTATCTTTCTTATTGATATCAGAGAAATTAAATACTCAGATAAATCAAACATTTGGCCACTCCGGTTGCATGGTTTAAAAAGTTTGGGAACCCCTGGCTTAGACCATAGTGAAGTAACTATACTATTTACTAATCATATTACTTACTTTATTACTTATAAAAACAACTGACAAAATAAATAAATAAATAAAAATGACTATGGCAAACAATTGAAACCTTTCCTTTGTTTTCCTTGTGTTCCTCTCTGTCGTTGCACAGGTGTGCCAGGTAAGTGCCCAGCAGCCTGTTCAGACTGAGCTCCTGATGAGATACCACCAGCTGCAATCTCGTCTGGCCACTTTAAAGATTGAAAATGAGGAGGTGAGTCACTTCACATCCCTGTGCCCCATTTTTACACCTAACCTCCAAGCACCCCTATCTCTCCACTGCACCCCCCACTGCACGCACACGCACATCCCTGGGCCAAGTAGGAGGTCCACATCACCATCTGCTCCTCTGTGCAATTACTCTCTGCTGACCTGTGCATCTGGGAACACTGGCTTCTCTATGATATTGTGCCGAAAACAAAATATCAAGGTATTAGCTTCAGACAGGAGCAAAGTTGAATCATAATAACTTTTCTGATGTTGTCCTTTTATGTTTTGATGAGCCCTATTATGTGCAAGTATTATGTCATTATCGAAATTTTTTTTTGTTAGTATATTTTTATATGTAAAAATCCAGTTCTTTTAAACAATGCTCCTACTCTTATAGCTCTTCTTATTTGTGATTGCTTCTTGTAGTATTAGTAAACATAATATTTAGTTTAGTTTATGAAAAGGAACTGCTCATAGAGTAAGGCTATGGGTTTCAGGATGATGAAGGATTAGGACTGTTGCCATAGAGATGATCAATTTAAAACAACATCTTGTATCTTTTGAACGGGCAGAAGGTTTTGCACATAACCGGAACATCACAGACTAGTTCAGAGCCTCACAGATGATAATGAATCTAAATAAATGAATCACTTTACATGTAAAAAAAAATCCCTTTACTAACCTATCCCCTTCATTCACCTACAATCATTCATGCTTCACCTACGGCCAAACACAGCACTTTCATGTCATCTCCAGGGTCAATACGTCTTTGAAATAGATTTGCCTTTCTTGTAAATTGCTCACTTTTTGTCCTTGAAAATCTCATCTGTTCCACCACAGGAAAACTATCCACCGTAGGCCTGAGTCTGGCTGCTTCATTTGTCAGTTGCTTGTTTGTGTGCAGGTGAGGAAGACCTTGGATGCCACCATGCAGACGATGCAGGATATGCTGACCGTAGAAGATTTCGATGTGTCCGATGCGTTTCAGCACAGCCGCTCCACTGAGTCCATCAAATCTGTGGCCTCTGAGTCCTACATGAGCAAAAGCAATGTGGCCAAGAGGAGGGCCAACCAGCAGGAGACCGAAATGTTCTACTTCTCTGTGAGTGCCATCTGCTAATACAACAAGTACTTTACAGTGCACTGGTAAAATTATGTGGTCAGTTAGACAACCAGATACTGTTAGAAGCTATACTTGCTAATCCTTAACTGTTCAAAGACAAATAATGAAAAATGTCAACAAAGGTACACATATACACAGAGAATTTGCACATCAAGTTTGAAATGTTAGTATTTAGCAGAGCCAAAACAGGACGGTTACTTCAGAGGAATGTTTTAAAAAGCTGATCAGACCTCACATATTTCTACTCATTTTTGTATTTTTTGTTCAGAAACATGAACAGAAAATCTCCACTTCACATTATTCTGTTTAATCTGGTTCCTTTTTGCTTTTCTGTAGAAATTCAAAGAGTTCCTAAATGGCAGTAACCTCATCATTAAGCTGCAGGCCAAGCACGATTTATTAAAACAAGCCTTAGGTGAAGGTAAGAGACACCTCTTTTATCCCCCACTGTCGGACATGATTTGGTGCTTTTTAATAGTGTGTGGGGACAGTCCTGGTCCTGTAATTAAGATGCATATGAGAGGCCCCTTACAGCTGTGTGGTTATGGGGCATTTGACTTCAACTAATGAGGAGATGAACAATATATATGTTCATTCAAATCACTATGAAAAGCACACTCGTTTTATTAGGATTTAGAAAGTTTGACAGAAGGATGATTGGATTTCCTTTCTGAAAGTTGCCAAGCCAGCCAGCTATTTCTCTTACAACCAATTACAACCGAAATGTATGTTTAGATTTGTACTTTCATTATGCCACAACACATTTTGGCCAAACAGTCTATGGCTATTGGAAGACGCAAAGTCAAACAACATTGAATCGTATTTTGAATAATATAATATTAGTTTGGTCAATGTTTTGGTCAATGTTCCAGTCCAGCTTCACAACAAAAGGTTGTCTGGTGGGCGAGGTTATTGTGGTTATGGTGATGGTGGAGGAAATGGAGATGAGATTGACTTGCTGCGATGTCACACCCAGACAACTACATTTGCATAAATTACATTAATAGGGTCATAAATACAAGCGTGGGCTATGGAATATAGATCAATGCAGTTCATTTACACTGTACCTCTGTAATACCATGATGGAAATGTATGAGGTAAGAAATATTTACGTAATGTGTACAAAGGTATTCTATTGTTTGAATGCTTCCCATGTTGGCCCTTATAATATGTGATTAAGAGACAATAATATAATTTAAAGGGATTAAGTTCACTATTGTCGTTATCTATCATTGGAGCTCACCACATTGTTGACATACTAATCTGCTTATCTCCTTTTGGTTAGGGCCCTATCTAGTTAGAAACCATATATATTAACGCCGCAGGGGCAGATTACCATTTCCAGGTTGGAGAAAATAAAATCCCTTTTTCCCCTGCCCTTCCCATGGGCCCCTCCGTCACCTCAGCCGTGAACAGTTTATGTCCAATCAATCAGAAAGACCAGCCCAGCTCGTGTCTGCAGCTGCTGCTCCATCAGGACTGCACCTTAATAGAAAAGGCACCAGACAGAGACAGCTGAGGCACAATATTAACAATGGATTTAATAATTAATATAGTCCCACTTTGTCTTTGTGGTACATAGTATTTTGTTCAATGCACATTAACAACAGTAGAATTTAAGAGGGTTATTTACTTACAAGTAACTGGTACAGAATAGATACCTCATAAATGGAAATGATTTTGAAATAGGTTTGAAAAATTGCCAGAAAGTGTTTTTCTTTTTTGTTAATACATTATTGAATGTATAGTGGATTTTATCAAGAAAGGAAGGAATTATATTTTGGCTTTTGAAGATATTACTAGTAAACGGCAAGCCTCCAATGACTTTTTCAAATGGCACTTATCTGTTTTAAGACCTATTTAAAGAGCAGCTGTACAGCCAACACAGAACTATGATAAAACAGCTTACTATAAAAAGAAGAGACAGATACACCATTGGAACAAAGTGCCAAATAGACAGTTATATATGAGCACACAGTCAGTAGATCAGTAATATGGCTATGAGAAAGTTAAAATAATCTGTTTGGTAAAAGTGAGTGTTAGTTAGTAGTAGTAGTAGTAGTAGTAGTAGTAGTAGTAGTAGTAGTAGTAGTAGTAGTAGTAGTAGTAGTAGTAGTAGTAGTAGTTTCAATATGTATTTCACCTTTTAAACTAAACAAAAGTATTTTTCCTCCAACTACTGTTATAGTTGTTGAAACAATAAAGTCTCATGTATTTCAAGACTGTATGCAGCAGCCCAGGGCATATGGCACCAGGTACCCCCGTGTTGAATTATTCAGGTGATCAATCAGAGTTGCTCATTAGCCCTGCGCTTTAACAGCCAAAATAGTGTTTATGAACATTATGCTTGGGGGAGTGTAACAGAGGAACACATGATCACATGGAGCTGGCCTATAACTGCATATATTAACAAAAAACAAACATTATGGTTTAGCAAACAGAAGGGGACGTGCTAGTACTGCTGCCATGCCAGCACATGCAACATTAACAATTCCCTTGTTTGTAATTAGACAGATCCACGGAGTATGTGTATGGGAAAATATCAACACTATTTTGTTTTGTCATTGGCTTGACTTGGAAAATACCATACTGTTAAAAGTCCCTTACACATACTGTACCATAATTACTCACAAACACACACCTTTTTTACACTTTTTGGGGACTTGGTTAATTCATTTTCTAGATATTTATTATAATATAAACCATACTTACTATTTGTCTAAACGTAACCTAAACCCTAATCTTAGCCTGTTTTAAGCCATATCTGAACTTCAAATCATGTTATGCATCTGATACTCTGACCTGATTTTAGTCCCCATGATGTGAGTGTTCAGTGTGTACAGATTTTAGTGCCCATAATATGATGAATACCTGCCCACTCAAAAGACTATTTCAAATGTATTTTTTTTTTGCAGTAGAACTTTAACATTGGTCATTTTCACCAGCACTTTTTTTCAGAAATATTCCACAGTCAGATAGATCAAAATATAAATAAGACAACTACCGGTATATTGTACAGAGGTGACATTACATATTACAGTCTAAGACTAATTTAAAGGGTGGGTGGTCAGAGGTAGACAGGCCATCACTCAGTGCAATGATGTCTGGGAAATGTAGTGTTATTTCTTCAGCTGAATGCTCCGGAGACCCTGTCCCATCTGCCACTATGATGTGCTGAGAATAGTCTAGCCTTTGCTCTTCATGTCCATTGTCGAACAAACAAAAGAAAAACCTGCCAGGATGATGTGTACCCATTGTGGCCTCTCTGTCCCCCTGACCCCTGCCCATTCTGAGGGCCAGCCAGAGGCACAAAGACAAAATAGACCCTCAGAGGTACATTACACTTTAGTCAAATACATTGTAATTAAATGTTTATGGTCAGTATGTTTTGGCATAGCTTAACAGTACAAACCTATAGCTAATAAAAGCAGTACGAATAAAAGTGAATGAAATGATGCGCCATTCAATGTTTCAGGTGGAGGGTCCGCCACATCCAAGTGTGCATAGAGATTTTATTGCTTTGTTTGGGATATTCCACAGTGTGACATTAAATGTTGGCTATCCATTTTTAATTTGTTTAATTACTAATGGCCAAAAATACCTAAATAAAACAAACAAAAACACTACATTCTTAGTCTGAGCGTAGTCTTTCCACGAGGATAATAGCATACTGTGAAACATTGCAGACAAAGCAGCAATATCTCCATGGAGACAAGCAGGTAGCAGACCCTCTGCTGAAAAAATATATATACTGCACCTTCAAGAAATGATAATCTTATTTTCATTTGGTGGTAATTTACTTTGACTTTTTATTATACGATTTGTATTACATGAACTCATTTGCCATCAGTACATAGAAGGCCTATAATGTATATCGATGACTACAGTAATTAGAATAAATTTGTATTTGTAACTATGCTTTTTGTGATTTTAATTTCCTTTAAATGCTCAATTAGGAAGTATATTTATTAAATGTGTATTTTAGGTTTATTCCATCCTCAGACCGATAATGCATACTCCCTCTGAAACAGTCTTCTCCCACACTCCCTCCTCATATTTCTCAGTTGAAAGAGGCTCTCCCCTGAGGACATCCTCACAGCTCTCTCCCCAGTGGCTCTGTAGTGCTGTGCTATAAACGGTGTTAGCTCGATTCCTCCTCTGTTCAATAATTCTCATGTTGTGCCTCATCAAAGCGCTCAGTCAGGCTGCACACTGGAGCCTGCATAATGTGGACTATAAAGATCATGCTAATGCTAATGCTAACACATCTCCCTCTGTGCTTGTCTCTGCAGGGGAAAGGGCAGAGTGTGGGACTACAAGGTGAGGACAATTTCACATGTGATTGTAACGCCTGACAACAAAATGTCATATGATATTATGCATGTTTTTGGTTTATTGGATTACTCATGTTGCTACACATTCACATGCCACAAGTACAAGGACATGAGCACTTTTCTCAAATAATATGCATGTCCAATTAAAGACCATATCTGATATAAAAATAATTAAGTGTGTACATTGTACACTATTTTAGTATTTTTCATGGCTTTCAGCTTCCTGTTTTAGATTTGGATTACTTTTCAATATTCAAAATATGTCATATTTTGCTTTACATTGTTTATTGCTATCTCAACAATTCTAATTTTTGACCTCTCTGAAACCTTCAATAAATGTAATATTTGTCAAAGTCTAGCCATATGTTACCTATCAAACTCACCTTTGCTTGGTTAGCATTCTTTTGAGTTCAAATTCAATATAGTGACATTTTTTCACTCCCACAGTTGGCTATATTGTTAGATATTTTTCATATATTTCTTTCTGAATGTCTTGCATGTATATACTTTACTTTATCCATTTTACACTGTATCACTTTGTTTCCTTTGACCATCATTCCCCAGACCCCCCAGTCTACCCCCTAAGCCACAGAAAATGCGGAAGGCTAGACCTCGCTCCTTATATAACCATAAGCTGTTTAACGGTGACATGGAGACGTTCATCCAGGTATCCAGTGATGGTGATGTGCCCTCTCGCTCTCCTCTGGGCCTTCTGTCTGCTCCTCTGTCCCGACAAAACACCTTTGTTTAACCTCTAATCCCACTTTGCCTACAGATCAGCTGTCTCCTTATTCCTCTCAGAATCCTCAGCCCCATCACTCTCTGTGATTGAAATGACAGGAGATTTAAAATGCACCAAACTTCCTCTCTCTAGCTTTCCTTTTGGCCAGTCCTTGCTTGTTGCCCTCTAACCTCTAGGGGTCACTTTGTCACCTGATCCGTGCTAACGTTTGCTTGTCTGCCTCTTTTCCTCTGCTTCTCTGTGCTTTGCTGCTCCCTCTGTCCCAGAGGAAGAAGGAATGCCCGAGCTCGCATCCAGGTACCTCTTGTGTTGGCAGAAATGAAAGCAACGTATTATCGCCGTAATGCATGAACGTTCTTAATAGACCAAACATTTTGTAACTTTCAATCAAGTTTCAATCATATTTCATGCACTGTCAATGATCATTTTATTTTCCAATTTGATTTAATGACACTTTTTCATTTGCATTTTATAATGAGCATAGTGTTTTCAGATTGATAGTATTTCTAGTAGAGAAAAGAATTTATGCAGCTTCTGGCTATTCACACTCTGTAGTCTAATACCACTGCTTTATTACTTCATTAACCAGCATCTGTTTTGATAACAGTTTACTATTGCACTACTATTGTTGCCCATACCCATGTTAGTAATGTAATTCATATAATTTCTCTCCAGGATTCAGGTCAACCCATCCCACTTGTTGTTGAGAGCTGTATCCGCTACATCAATCTTTATGGTAAGCCCCCCTTCTATGTCTAACTCTTGAATGAAGAGGGCAGGAAGTGACTGCAGCGCTATTGGAAGGCGCTCAGGTCCCATAACAAGTGACAGGTGCTATTGAAAAAGGCCATATATTTCCCCAAATGGCCTCTAGGTTTTTTTGAGTCTGACCCTAGGTGCTCAGCTGCCAGTGCTTTTGACAAGCTCATAACAATAGATCTCACACACTGGCTTTTTGCTTTCCAAACTCCCATTGGTTGTTGTTTTAGTTAGTGCCCCCCTCCCCGTCTACCTCCACATCTGTGCCGTTGCTATAGCCTTCGGGCCTTTTTCCCCTAGATTTGGAGCAAATGAAACTCCAGAAAACTGATTAGGTCTAGGCTAACTGAAACCATATGTTGCAGCCACACGAGGGGCCTCTCCTCGAAAAATACGCATCCCTCTTTATGACTAGATTACATTTCCTGCACCGGTTTATGTGTTTCCATAGACCTGACTCCGGTGTGCTCAGATTATTGTAAGATTATTATTGTTATAATCTCATGCATATTTCTTCTGTTTGTTTTAGGTTTGCAGCAACAAGGCATATTCCGCGTACCAGGGTCGCAGGTCGAGGTCAATGACATTAAAAACTCATTTGAGAGAGGTGAGTGTGGATGTGCAAATGTTTGGGTATGGTTTGCTCCTGTAACATATCGTCAGTAGGTTTATAGTAGTAGAAAGTAACAAGATGCTCATATATAGATAATTTTTAAGTGATAAAGTGAAAAAAGATCCTCAGTTACATTCATTTTTATAAAGAAATTTGCAGTTACTCTCAGACAAATAGGACATGACTAAAATATGATACAAAATTTGACAAGAAAATTACCTTATATAAGAAATCAAGAAGAACTTTTGTAATCTGTATTTTTATAATAATATCATTTCAGTGTTTGTAATTAAAGATACTAAATAAGTCCTTTATAACAATATTTTTAGCCTTAGTACATCCCCATTTGTGTGTATTTTCTTAGGTGAGGACCCACTGATTGATGACCAGAATGAACATGACATTAACTCAGTGGCAGGAGTGTTGAAGCTGTACTTTCGAGGTCTGGAGAATCCCCTCTTTCCTAAGGAGCGCTTTTTGGATTTCATCTCCACCATCAGTAAGTAGCCAGCCATAAGAAGTCATAGTGATCATGAAATACGTCCATTAAAGTCTCCTCGCCAGAGAAGAGAAAGGCACGCAGAGAAGCACATGGAAGCAATCTCAACTCTGGAGCACTCTACTTGAGACTTAGCAGGCTACATGTAAAGAGGAGTGTGCAAGCCGACCACAGGCAGGCCTCCCTCTAGTTTTTGATGGTTTGAGCCCAGACCATCAGTATAGATGGAAGCTTGGCAAAAGTGTGGCTTCAATTAACTTAGAGTTTACAGTCTCCTTATATTTTATTTCATTGGGCATTTGTGTTACTTTGTGATAAAAAAAAAACTTGAAATGAAGCCAAAGGTTAAGGAGAGGGTGATTTAGGCATCAATCTGCATTATTTCACATTATGTATATCATTGATAGTTGGCAGGGGCAACAAACCCCACTTCCACCAATGTTCACACTGTTTAATTTGATAACAGGTCCTCAACTTTATGTGTAAATTTTCCTGTGATCTACAGTGACCATTTTTAATAATGAAGCATGCATTTTCTCTGCTACATTGCCGCTTGTTGGACTAACTTCTACATCTGTATGATTTTTTTTTTTTTTTTTTTTCCAGAGCTGGATTCTGGAGTGGAAAGAGCTCATCACATCCAGCAGATTGTTGTGACTCTTCCTCATACCATTATTATTGTCATGAGATACCTGTTTGCCTTCCTCAACCAGTAAGTTCTCAAAAGAAAGGTTTTCATGTGTTTTTACCATGAGATCACAGATAATGGTCCATTCTTCATATTCTTGAGATACGAGTTTTGGATTTATTAACTATTGCACATGTTATAAACTATTTTTAAAGTCGGAACTCTTAAATGTAACTCTTAATATGCGTAACTTAAATGAGCATTATGTAAGTTTTCTTATGAGGTGCCCAAAACCATCTTTATCAGGTTGGCAGTTAAAACAACAAACTTGAATAACGTTTATACCCTCAATCTGAAAATTCATGTATTGTTAGTACATAATAGAGGGCATTTATGTTTATATTAATCATCTGTAATATTGTATGAATATTATGTTTCTATTTAATCATAATTGATTCACTGTTTTTCCCCCAGTTTATCTCAGTACAGTGATGAAAACATGATGGATCCATATAATTTGGCGATCTGTTTTGGTCCCACGCTGATGCCCATCCCAGACGGCCAAGACCCCGTCGCCTGTCAGGCCCATGTCAACGAAGTCATCAAGACCATCATCATCCACCATGAGCTCATCTTCCCCAGCCACCGCGAACTGGACGGACCCCTTTATGAGAAGTGCATGACAGGGGGCGAGGAGTACTGGTGCGCTTGAGACTCCATATATCAACTACAGTTACTTCACATTTCAAAAATTTACTGTGACTTTTTTTTTTGCTTCTTGCAGTGACAGTCCTCACAGCGAACCTGGGACGATTGATGAAGCTGACAATGGCACTGAGCCACACACCAGTGATGAAGGTTAGTTTCTGTAGCTTGTATTATAAGTATAGGAGGCATAGGTTCCCACTCATCCATTATCTATTTACAGTACACATTACATATCTGTCTCTTCAGCTAGTTTATTCTTTATTTTGTAGTAGATGTATTGATTGAACAATCACTGTGAAGCTTGTTTATTCTTAATGACAACAACATTATATTTGATGGTTACAATTGTTTATGTTTATGATTGACTGTTAGTGGTTTTGAGCCTTCAAATAAAGTGTCCATATATGGCTTAAATTGAGCTGTATGCAGGTTTAGGCACTGCAAGGTTTAGGTCTCTTATTAAACCAGTAAGGGCATACCCTATGATTAAACAGAGCTCCTGTTAACTGCCATGTATTTAGCACACAAAGCAAAGTCAAATCTTGCAACTCAGAGCTCGTTCTGCTTTTGGTTGGATAAAAACTAGTATGATTAAATACTCATCTGGCTGGGTTGGTTGTTGATGTTAGTCATAGGCCTTTGTAGACTAAATATTTTAAAAATAAATCTGTGAACACAGTCTCGGGTCCATGCCCTTAGTCCATTTTGTTGCAGAGGTTTGTGCTGTTTTTTATCTGAAGGCGATCAGTGTAAACAGTGTTGGCATGCGGCACTTGTTCTTTGATCTGCCTTCCTGTACATGTGTGTGTGTGTTTGTTGTGTGTGTTTGTTGTGTGTGTCTTCTCTCTGGAGTCCCGACCCCCCTCCTCTATTGCTCTTTGTTCAGTGTTAGTCAGCAAATCCCCTGGGACTTTCTCCTTTTGTGCAGCATTTCCACTATTCTCCTTTGAGCTTTGAACACACCAGAAAAGGCCCAAAACATGGATGGTACACATGATCAGGTGTCATTGGCTGCTGCCTGTGAATTGACAGATCTGTTGTGTGCAGTTTACAAAGTGACATTTGTTAAATTCAACCAAAGACCACCACATATTGTTATTTCTTTCATTAATTCAGCTCTTTAATAAGTGTCAGCAAAGGAAAATTGTCAGTAGGGGTGCATGAGCTGACCTCTTGTAGTGGTGAAAGATTTCTCTAAATGGTGCCTTGAGCTTTTCTTTATAGTTTGGCTTTATTATGACAAATCTGTCCTCTGGTAGCAAAAATGTGTTTTTTTGTTAATGGATTTTACAGTTGAGGTCTATAGTGCCCCCTGCTGGCAGACACATTCAGATACATGCTGTTTATCCTAAATTGATTACATATAGTATATCCCACTCTTTATCCTGTTACAGGCTCATTATGTTAGTATCCAGTTATGCTTAAAAAAAGAAGAAGAAGATGGGAAAAGAAATTTTAATCCATGATAAAGTTAAAACACATAATTTTCATTGCATTCAAAAATGGCATGGCCATCTTTTTATATCTATATTGCGCTTTGTTTCACATTTTCCCTGTGTCTTTTTTAGAAGTGGAGCAGATCGAGGCCATTGCTAAGTTTGACTATGTGGGCCGCAGTCCAAGGGAGCTGTCCTTCAAAAAGGGAGCGTCTCTGCTACTGTACCACCGCGCCTCTGAGGACTGGTGGGAGGGACGCCACAACGGGGTCGATGGACTCATCCCGCACCAGTACATCGTGGTGCAAGACCTGTCAGGGACTGCTCACATTTGAGATATTAGTTAAAAGTACAAAACATGTATAACTGTATTGTGTTTTTGTTTTTCCAGAGACGATGCCTTCTCTGATAACCTGAGCCAGAAAGCAGACAGTGAAGCGAGTAGTGGACCATTATTAGATGATAAAGGATCATGTAAAAATGATGAGCCATCTCCTGGTGAACAAGTCCATGATTATAACTATGGAGGATATATGGGAAGGTAAGTAAACTACCCAAAATTGGCTATTTTAAGTTTAAGTACTAATTATTGTGAGTATTTCATAAAATGTGATATGAATGTTTTGTCATAAATGTCATAAAATTATGTGGGTATTAGATTTCTTATTTATGGCTGCAATACTAATAACCATTATACGATGCAAAGTTCAAAAGCACAATTTAACCTTTGTCAGTTTTACCACATGTAAAGTAAATTTAGAACGTTGAAATTATTAATTATTTTTAACCCAAAGACCAGAGTTTGTGTGTGCATCTGGCAGCAGAGGGATGGGAGGCAGTGAGGGGGATACAGTTAAATTTTTGTCCTTCCTTCCTTACATGAAATACTTAAATAATACTTACACCATATAACGTGTACTAAAAGGTTGTACCCTCAGTTACCCTCAGTTGCACTTCTCCTCAGGGTCAGATTACGGTCTGATGGAGCAGCTATCCCTCGTCGGCGCAGTGGGACAGACACTCAGAGCCCCACCAGAGGCACAGACACGCCACCTCGAGCTGCCGCCTGTCCGAGCAGTCCACATAAGATCTCCATCAGTAAGAGTCGTTTGGAGAGCCCAGAGAAGAGGCGTCTGGGGACTTTCGGCAGTTCAGGCAATGTCAACTATCCCGAGAGGAAGGGCTACCCAGAGGGACACCCTCTTAGACCAGTTCCAGGAGCCACCCGCCACAGCAGCCTCGGGGATCACAAGTCACTGGAGACAGAGGCACTGGCTGAGGTTAGAACATTTAAATGCACTTTTAGGTTTCACACAGGTTTTTTCATTTTGATAAAAACTTTTGATTTTGAAAGTCTGCCACCTATTTGTTTCCATGGAGATGTCATGGATGCTATGTCTGGAATGTTCCAGACTATTAGTTTAACCTTATCTGTCTTCAATTTTTTTAAATTACATGTATAATGAAAAATTCCCTACCTCTAACTTGACGTTTAAGGTCATACTGTGGAACATTTCAGGCAAAGCAATAACATCTCCATGAAGACAAGCAGGTGGCATACCTTTGACCAAAAAGTTACATAGTGAACCTTTAATTGTCCATGACCTTGGTTTAGCTGTAGTGTTTATTATTAAACAAGTAATTCTATTTGCTGCCATTCAAAAACAGAGAATAATACAAAAATAACACGTTGGCAGATGGTCAATGGACATGGCATGAGTTGCAATTTAATGGGCACATATTAGGCTATATTCTGATCTGTTATGTTTTTTCCTCATCACAAAGATACCTGGAGTTGTTATTTAGGTTGAGTTCTTCTCTCAAACTGAAAACACTCTGTTCCACCTTGTGATGTCATGTGATTCATGTGAAGTCCACACACCTTCACTAGAATCATGTGGATAATTTCAATCTCAACTGAACTAAAGCTAAATGGAGCTGTTAACCTGAAAACCACTTAATGACATCACAAGGTGGAACAAAGCATTTTGAGCTTTGGAGATGTAGACAGACTAACAAAAAAGGATTACTCAAACTCATGTTTGAATAAAACAAAACACAAGTCCAGGAATGTTTTTATCGAGATAACAACGTCATAAAATGGCTTATAGCTCACAAGAATAAATGTTGTGTAATATAGGACCTTTAAATGCCCGTCCCTTTAAAATAAACACCAAAAATATGTTGTGTTTGTGTCTGTGGTTTAAAATCATTATAAAAATGTGTGTGTCTTCTTGCAGGACATCGAGAAGACCATGACCACAGCCCTGCATGAGCTGCGTGAACTGGAGCGTCAGAACACGGTGAAGCAGGCCCCTGATGTGGTCTTGGACACTCTGGAGCCCCTGAAGAACCCAGCAGTGAGCTCTGAGCCGGGCAGCCCCCTCCACACCATCATGATCCGGGACCCTGACGCAGCCATGAGACGCAGCAGCTCCTCCACCTCTGAAATGATGACCACATTTAAACCCGCCCTGTCCGCTCGCCTGGCAGGGTCACAGCTCCGCCCCCCTTCCATGAGACCGGTCCGCCCTGCGCCCACTGCGTCACATCGCTCCAGTAGCTCCAGTTCATCCGGCGTAGGGAGTCCAGCCATCACCCCGACTGAAAAAATGTTCCCCGCTAACAGCCCTTCAGCTAGCTCCAACATTAGCGACGATGCGTTGGATAAGCCTATGTAGCACGAGTGGTACGAGAGTGGTGGTGTAGTATGTTTACTTACCAACGTGTTCAGTTCAGGATACAGTGTGTTACCATGGTGATGCGTGGTTGGAAGAAAAAAAAAAAAACAACTCAAGATGTGATAGAAAATGTTATTCTAAATCTGTAGAAAGTATTTGCGTTTTACCTCAATTTACAATCAGTGTCCATGTTTTTTCAAGAACTGAACTAACGCAAGTAGCAAAATACTTGAGAAAGAATGTCTAACTCTTGAACCCCATCTGAAATCAACAATTCCTTACTATTATTCCTGATAAGGTATTTACACAAATATCAAGTATGTAGCATTGTAAAACTCTCCTGCATGTATTGGGAGAGATCAAGAAAAGCACTGGACAATTTGTGTAGGCTTTAAAACATGTTCTGATTCTGAATTTGTTGGTACGTAAAAAAATTAATAAATAAAAAAATAAAAAGCACTAATCTGAACTTTACAACTGAACTGCACAACCCGATTATTCATCTGAGTTTGGACAATACTTCTGTTCTTTATCCTGTGTATTAACTCCCCTAGGATTCTTGTGGTAAATGTGTAAATACAATAGCTAGTATTACTTTTGTACATCCTCTTGACTGAACTTCCATTAATCATGTTTAATTTTGAATATGTTTTTCAACGCACATGTCACACATCCATACTGTGAGCTCTGAAAGCTTTTTGATAAATGCACTGTAAATAATTTTGTGAAGAAGCCGTGAAAACGCCACAATTGTTTCTTTCTTTTTTTCTTTTTTTTTTGTTACAATCTACAGTAAAAACTTGAAATATCTACATTCAAGATATAGTTTATTTTAGGGTCAGGTAACAGTTTTAAAATAGTTTAATGTCTTTACTCATTCTTACTCCATAATTATTTATTTTCCTCATTGCTCACTCTTGTCGCTCTGTACTCAGCATCCCAAAGAGCTCGATATCTTCTGCATGTTTTGCGCTGTAAATTGTTCAACTTATTATTAGCAGTTGAACTAATGGTTGTATGTGGTGCCTTGCCTTGGTAATACAAACAAAATAATTTTAATGGTTTGGGCCTTAATATTAATGGAAATTCTGAATTAGCTTGTCAAAAAATCTGGGATAATAGCATGTAAAAACAGGCACTGGATTTACCCACATGTCAATCATCCATTCAATTTATTATGCCACTAAAAAGTCAGGAAAATAAACAGCAATCACAACTGCAAATCTCACGGTGCTCTGCCTCGCCCTACTGGCCACCGCTGGTATTGTCACGTCATAATTCTTAGGAGATTTTTTCTACGTTTGTGTTAATTAAATATGCATATTCTTACAGGTAATTTAAATTTCATAAGACGATTAATTGCAAATGTATCTAGATATCTCTCTTGTTATAATTTATACCATAAACAAGCATTTGAGTGCCTTTTGTGCACAGTGTCGGATTTTTAGGTTACTTTACTGCAATATTCATTTGTTAAGGACTGTTGATTCTTTTTTATCTATGCCTCAGATAATGTACAAATATGTAGAAATAATGGCTCCTGTTGAATGGGAGTGACTACTGTACTGCTGGTAAAACTCAGTGGACTCATCTCATGTTCTTTTGTCATTGTTGTTGGTTTATTTCTGTGATCTACCTGTGCTGTTGTTGAGCCTCATTGCCATTACTTTAAAAGGTCTTATAGTATTGTGGTATCACTGGTGGAGACATTTGCATATATTTCCCTGTGTTGAGAATTGGTAAGTTGGATCCATTTGGTTTGATGTATTCAAGTTGGTATTGGCAAAAAAGTGACGGCTGGTGGTGCCTAAAGACTGAAACTGACCCCTCCCATGCCCCTATCTCTCACTGTGTGTCTAGTCTTGCTGTTCTATTTGTTGATGAGTGGTTGGTTGAAACCGTGTGATGTAATGTACACCATACCCTTGAATGGATGTTTAAAAGCCCTGTGTCTGAATAAAATATTATTGCTCTGTGATCTATTGTCTTTTTAATCCACTGAATGAAAGATTCTGATGTAATGCTTCTATTGTCCATACATGGTTTTAGAAAGCTGTGATTTTTCTAATTAACTTGTTACTTTCATTAATTTAAGATAAACCTATGGCTTCAATTTTAATATTTAAAGAAATATATATTTTTGACATATGGCTGCCCAGTTTCATTGATCTGATAGCTTATTGGCTGGTAGATGCCCTTAGATTCTTTTCATGGCAGTAGTGTTTGCTACTCGGTACAAGATGCATATAAATACTTGATATACATACAATATCAATACATAGTACAAGAAAATACAGGCTCTAAGAATGTAGTAGTAGTAGTAGTAGTATTTATTTAAAATACTACTACAAAATACTAAACAATAGGCCTTCATGTGACCTTTATTTATTGATTTATATAATATATAGTGCTTCTATTTTTATTACACACAGTGGACATCATTTTGTTCATGGCCACATGATGGCGATGCTATCCTGCAGTGAATGCATAGGCACCTTTAAAGGGGTCTTCTACATTCTGTTGATCACTCTGCCTAGATTAGAAAGAAGAGCTACACAAAGAGCAGGCTTTGCATACATTACGTGATTGCATCTGTCTTTCAAATGGACAGGGAGCAAATGTCAGACAGCAACACAATCCCAAAGAGGATAACAAAAAAACTCTATTTGTTCCATCGGAAAAAAACCTCCTCTGAAACAAGACAACCTGTCACTGCCAAAGCCAACTAATGATGTCAATCAATCGACTTAAACTCATCAAAATACACACACAAAAAATAAAATGTTTTGGAGATAAAATACACATCTGTTAAACAAATCCATTTTGTGCATGTGCATATAAACCAGCAGGCCTGATACATGCTCCTTCAATATTAATTTCAATCAATGTTAAGAAATCTAAGTGATCATAAGTGTTCCTACAAGTACCAGTACTTTGTCTGAAAGACATGATTACGCCCAGTGCTTTTGTAAAGAGCTTTCACTTCAGTTTAAACAGAACAATTCAAGCTTTTAGTGGCCTTTTCTATAATAGCAGTTTATTCAAATTATTCATTAATGCGTTTTGAAACATCTTTTAGACTCAGACATGGTAAAAGTTAACTTCTTTTTTACATTTGCACTTTTACATCATTTTTCAACTTTCAGTGGTCTATTTCTCTTGATGGAGAAGAGTTCAATGTACAAAAACAGATGGAACGTTGTCTCTGGCGGTCTCATTTAGTTTGCATTCATTACACTTAGTAAAGAGGATAAACTCTTCATTAAAACATGGGTCATGTTTAATTTGTGATGGATCATTATCACAACTTGCTGTACCCACACTCACCTTTTGTGTTATTAACTGCCCCGAGACAAGATAATGAACAGGAGGCAGTGACTCCTCAGTGCAAACCCCCAAGGACAAGGGCTGTAACAGGGCTAAATGACTCATTAACATGGACAGTACAGACAAGTAAACAATTAGCATGAATCTTTTTAACATGTCCCATAAAGAATCGTCTCTGGAACTGTCAGAGTGAATGATGTGAGTGTTTCTTACACTTAAGGCGAGACACTGCAGGTGAACAGGAAAAAATCTTACATTTTGAGATAGCAATTTGAAACCTCTTCTGTAGTTTACATACATAAATGTAGGGAAAATGTATCACAAATGTTTTATTATGTAAAGTTTTCATATAAAAAAATAAGGCATTATATGTGTAAAAACTGTCAAAATGTACCATATTTGGGATATTTTGGTACATCTTATTGTCATAGTAAGTTACAGAGGAGATTTTGGATATATTATTTAGTGTTTGAGTAAACTAAATCACACTGAAAGTGCTTAAAATAAAAAGCCATCTCAGCTCACCACCTTTTTTGGAGTTAAGCCTTTAATGAATCAGACTGGGAATCAGATATGAAAATACCCTTCTGTATGTTTCATCATAATCTCATTAAGTATCATTTTGCAGAGTTTGGTGTATAGATCCTACCTTAAGGAGTGGTCCTTATGTCCCTATGTGAGGAAAAATGCATTTTGAGAAAATGGCCTTGAATTTACAATGTCCAATATAATGGCTCCATGGTTGCAAGTTGATTCAAGTAAATATTAAAACATATTTCAGTACAGAGTGGACAATTGTGTTTCTACATGAAAGCCTATATGCTAAGAGACCAAATGGACCAAAAAACGAATAAATGCAACACAATGAGTTTTGCCTGTCGTGTCTCCCCTTAATACATTTAAAATAGTTTAGGGCAAGTGCTTTTCAAGACACTTAAAAAGGCTGTACAAAGTCAAAAACATAAAAAAGCAATAAAACAACTAGTAACAACCCAACTTGATCCTAATTGGGTAACATGTGTGACTACAGAGCAGTTTGCACACATTTGGTCAAGGCTCAACATTGTATTAGTATCTGATGAAGTAAATGTTTGCTGGTCTGTTAGGGCCAATTTGAGAATTTTCTCATTTATGCAGTGTGCTGCTCTATGTAAGAAAAGCATAATATGGTAAATGGTAAATGCCTCTTTTCCACCTTCAAGGCACTCAAAGCACTTTATGTCAAGGAACCACTCACCCATTGACACACACATTCATACACAAGTGTACGCAATCACTGGGAGTGAGGTGGGTTAAGTGTCTTGCACAAGGACACAATAACACTATTCATCTGTGGGTGCTGGAATTGCACCTCCAATCTGTAAGTCTGTGGATCTGACCAGTCAACCAATGAATCAACCAGTATATAAACCCATCTACAGCCATAAACTCACATTGGATCAGTTATAATTTATTTATAAAGTGATTGTTGCAATGAATAAAAGACAAGAAGTCTAATACATTGTCTGATGTGTCTTATTAAAGCTTAGCTTGTGCTTGAGGCAACTGCATTGTCTCATTTTAAAGAAAATAATGACAATTATGTCTCCAGTACTGCCCAAATATATTTTGGTACTACACACTGAGTGACCTCTACACAGCTCAGAAAAGAAGAGATCACAAGTTTCTTAAATCTTGTATTTTCCTGTTTACATCTGAGCAAGAGCAGAGCAGAGAAACCCCAAGAATATTACATACTTAATAGCATCACATGTCTTTATTTGTATAGGCACAGAAATATATGCTTCATGAGGATAAGTCACAGTCTTTCCATAGAAAAGACTGGAAAAGTGTTCTGTAACATGTTCACATGTTTCTTTGAACAGGAGGGACACTCCGACCCAAATATACACAGAATGCATAAGCTTCAGTCAAACACAAAGCCAGTGTTCTCACTGTGCATGGCCCAGCATATAGGAGCCATATTATAAGGCATACAGACACTTGGCACATCACAAAAGCATTCTCAGCACACACTATTTCCCATAATGCAACTGGCCCATAAACATTCAGACAATGATACATGAACAAGATACATGTCCTCTACATGCATGGTATTTAACAGCATATTTGCAGATGGTTGAGCTGAGTACTATATGATGATGAGAGCTGACTGACTGCTTCACCCACTTTTTCTGCTGAAATGCTATTTTAGAGCTGTGGGCAAAAAATCATGCATGTTCCAAAGGGTTTGTGAGAGCTTTGAACTGAGACAGATTTGTATCTACTTTCTCCACCCATGGTTTGAAAATCAGGTACCATAGCTTTAACGTACACATACAAGGAAACTTGTCCTTAGCATTTGACCTATTCTTTAATGCTAATGTAACATGTCAGAAAACAGGAAGTTTGTGACCTGGAGTACCTAAGAAATTATTCAGAATTTAGGTCAATGGGAGAAACTGTAGGAAACCTAACCAGTCACAAAGGGAATCAATGCCAAGTCTAACTCATCGTCATTCTCTTGGTGCAATAGACATGTCTATTGTGATATCATGAAGGAGAAATTTTGAAAAATCACCAACTCTTTGTTCTGAGTTTCTATCAGGCTCAAAGAGACACCTGCCAAATGGATCGTTTGAAATTCAGGTCTGGCACTGGTGGAGAGAGGTGCCGTGAAGTAGCATTTCTAACAAATATTACTTTTCTGGATAACAATAATCCAACTGTCAGCGTGTGGAGTGTAAAGAACAGAACCACCATAAATCTCTAATGTTGAAGTGCATTTGGATTCACAGCATAGGACTATGTCTCTGTCTTTGCGTCCTGGGGTGATCTTTTCCCTTTCTCTTAGCCTCCCCTAGAGTGCCCTCAGAAATATTTCATTTGTGTTTTACAGAAAACTTGAATTTAATGAGGTGTCAGCGTGATTCTACAGCACAATGAAGCATACAGCATTGTCCATGAAGGTTTCACGCAAAAAAATTATCATGGCCCTTCAGAGAGTCATTTATTAAAGTAAAACCAAAGCTGAGCTCATGCACTGTATATATATTTAAAAGATGGGATTTTTAGACATGATATGGGGGCAAGAAAGTGGTTACAGTAATTAAGAGTCAATTTCACATTTTTGACACATTTTGCTACTATTATTTGTGAGCTAAAGTGCAATATGGTGTAACTTCCCTTGTGGGTTAATAGTTTGTTTAATTCCAAGTCTATTAATAGTTATGGTATTTATTTTCCCCAAAAAGGCCTTGGGGATTTTGATATATTACCATTTTAAAATGTATATGATCCTGTACTGTATGTGTAAATGCATAGATCTTACTTGATCTACTTGCTGGAGAACTTGAGATTAGTTTGAAATAAATTGTGGTCTAAACAAAATGTATTATTATTATTATTATTATTATTATTGTTATTGTTATTGTTATTATCATTATCATTATTATTATTATTATTATTATTATTATTATTATTATTATTATTATTATTATTATTATTATTATTATTATTATTATTATTATTATTATTATAGTCCCTGATTGGAAAATATTGCACATTTTCAGATCAACATTTTTGTGACAGCCTTTATTAGAACATGAATATTTTGGTTCAGTGTAAATGCATTTACCACCAAGCAGTCAGAATCATAGTCCAGCTCTGCTCTTTGCTGCCTTTACTTTGCTTACCTTGGACTTATGATGCAACACATAAAAAATAAATCAAGCACTGATGACCAGAGCAACAGATGCTTCTTTATGGTCAAGGCTGTTTCAGCAATGGTCAGATTCAACTTTGTGGCTAATGTGAGGATCATAGACAGTCAAGACAGGTCCTCCTCTGAGCCCAGACCCCCCCCCCACACACACACACACACAAACACACAGAGGATGGCTCGCTTGCTCAGGGCCTCATTATGTCCATATCTGTGAGAAAAGAAAGAGAGCTCACTGAATATATTCAAAAAGCAAAACAAAGTCCACACATCTGAGGGACTGGTGCTTTTGGGATCATGTTTGTAACTTAAAATTCATTTCTGAGCATGGGTCGGCAACACTTTCACCCTGTGAAATTCTGTTTGCAGGGAACATGTGCGTCATAGGGATTTGAATCCAGAAGAACCACGTGTTTCGTGCAAAGAAATGGTGCAATAATGGAAATTTGCTTCAAGTTATGTTCTTTGCTATCTAATATAAACCTTATGAAGCACAGCTAAAATAAAGATCTATCTTTGTTTATTGTATATTACATACAAGTTATGCTGAGGAAAATCTGATTTGTAGGAAGCCCAGGTGTTTCCCTTCCATAATTGTCACTTACACATGCTTACAGATTTCAGGAGCTTAAAATAACAACACTGATTTATTTATTTTTTTCTTGGTATCATTGCCACGATAATTAAAAATGTTCTTAATATCTTCTGTTCTTTTTATATAAATGTAGGTTTTAATTTCATTTCATAACTTTGCTTAAGTTGCTGTGTTTATCTCCCAAAGTATTTGACAATACAACAAAGGGATACCCCAAGCTGGCATTATTAACTCCGATCACAAGACATTCATTTGACATGGGATCATTCAGGCTTTTCAGTCCAATAATCCCTAGCTATGGATCTTTTCAAATCACACTATGCAATACATATTCTATCTCAGGCAATTATTTGGTCTGCAAAAACCTTTGCAGTGCAATTTTTTTTATTTGCTGTGCAATTGGTCTAGTACTATATCTCTATCCCATATTAATGTTTTCTCCATGTTGTATACTGAAAACGAGACTAATGACAAATAGAATAACATATAATAAATGTACATGTTCTTAAGGTAATCCCTGAACACACAAACTCAGAATTTAAAAGCACTGAAAAGAAAACATTTGACAAGGTTTTACTTCCAAATTTGGGATTAACAGGATTCACATACAGCTGTAATGGATCGTCTGGCTGACATTCAGTGTGTCATGTCACTTTGCTAACAGGCATATAATTACAGCTGGTTTGAACCTCCAGAAATTACACCCATAGTTTGGAGAGCCATCAGTCATCAGTTCAGCACAGACCTTTTGAATTTAGACTTTAAATATTTTCAAATGTTTCACTTTTTCCATTAATGCAACTTGTGTGCTATTCAGTAGGCCTATATTAAAACAACATAAAAAATGTAATGATGACCGTTTAAGATGAGACAGAGCAAGTGCAAAAATCTTAAATGTGCAGCGTTATCAATTTGAAACTTTTTCAGTTTACTAAAGTGTAATAAAGAAATGTGTATACATTTTTTCCTTATGCAATATTATGAACATAGATAATGGCATTTTATGTGTAAAAAAATGGCCCATAACTGTTTGGACATATAAATAAAAAAAAAAAAAAGATAAAGCCAACAGGGTTAAATTAGTTTCATTATGTTGACATAGATGCATATATCTTATTTATTTATCTTAGCCTATTTGGTATATTTGATTCAGATTTTGGTGCTAAATAAGTCAGGCTTGGATTCAGATATTAACAAATCCATCTGTCAGCAAACTGACCAACACCCCCTCACACACACGAGAGCATGAGACATCATTTTCACACATGGATTGTCCACCACAGAGCCTTAACCCCATTGAAAATCTTTGGGATGTGCTGGAGAAGGCTTAGGCCAAGTCAAACTCTAGGGCAAGGCAAGGCAAATTTATTTGTATTGCACAATTCGTACAGAAAGTAATTCAAAGTGCTTTACAGAAGACATTAAAATCACACAAATAAAAAAATAACCACACATAATCATCATAAAATTTACATTAAAACAGAAGAACAGAATAAAAACCTTTCAGTCATATGCAGCTAAACAGAACTGTTTTGAGCCTGGATTTAAACATTGTAAAAGTAGAGGCCTGTCTCACATCTTCAGAAAGACTGTTCCAAGTTTTAGCTGCATAAAACTGAAACACTGATTCCTCATGTTTAGTCCTGACTCTGGGCACCAGCAGGAGGCCTGTCCCTGAAGTCCTCTGAGTGCAAGATGGTTCATATGGCACTCAGCTACAGGAAGCCAGTGCAGAGACCGGAGCACAGGTCTTATGTGCTCGTACTTCCTGGTTCTAGTCAGGACCCGAGCAGCACTGTTCTGGATATACCACAGCTGTCTTAACGCTTGTTTGGAGAGGCCAGTGAGCAGGCCGTTACAGTATTCTAACCTACTGGAGACAAATGCATGGATAAGTCTCTCTAAGTCTGGCTTTAACAGTATACCTTTAATTTTTGCAATATTTTTAGGTAGTAAAAAGCTGCAGATGTTATTCATTTGATGTGGCTGTTAAAGTTCAAGTCCGAGTCCATTATTACCCCTAGAGTTCTAGCCTGATTTGAAGGTTTTAGAGAAAGAGACTCGAGGTGACTGCTAACACTTTCTCTATGTTTCTGTGGGCCAAAGACTATGACTTCAATCTTGTCTGAGTTTAGCTGGAGAAAGTTGTTTTGCATCCACACACTGATCTGTTGGATACAGTGGCAGAGTGAATCTACTGGTCCATATTCACCTGCTGCAGTGAGACATGTGATGACAGTGTCATCTGCAGAGTTGTGGTAGGACACATTATTGCTGCGTATTAACTGGCCTAACGGCAGCATGCAGTGATTGAATAACAGGGGTCCCAGGATTGACCCCTGGGGCACCCCACAGGTCAAGGACATTTTAGCACATTTTCACCAATTATGACACATTTTCTAATTTCAACAAAATACTCCCTGTTTTCTAAATAGGACTTGAACCAGTTTAGTGCCGTACCAGAGATGCCCACCCAGTCCTCTAGTCTCTGTAAGAGGATCCCATGATCCACAGTGTCAAAGGCAGCACTCAGATCTAACAGGATCAAGAGTCTTTGCCTGCATCAGTGTTCAGGCGGATGTCATTTGTCACCTTGATAAGAGCAGTCTCAGTGCTGTGGTGGGGTCTAAAACCTGACTGGAAAACATCAAAGGAGGTTCATTTGGACTTAATAAGCTGTTGATAAGCAACTTTTTCAAGGAACAGCAGATCTGAGATTGGTTGGTAATTGTTCAATATTGTGGCATCAAGACTGCTCTTCCTTAGGAGAGGCTTGATAACCACAATTTTCAAAGCTCTTGGGAATATTCCAGATTGAAGTGACATATTAACTATGCAAGCAAGTGGTGAGAGCAAACTATTGAGCACAGACTTTAGATATCTAGTGGGTAACACATCAAGGCAGCATGTAGATGAACTCAGACTGGTGCTGATCTCTTGGACAGTTTTGTCAGTTACAGGTGCAAAGTGAGTCAGCTCTACGTGTCTAGGTGGGTGCTGGGTTGTTATTTGCGTCATGGAATTGATGGCATTTTTAATGCCCTGAATCTTAACAATAAAGAACACTGCAAACTCATTGTACTTAGATGTGGAAATTAGTTCTAACGGCAGCAGAGCTGGAGGGTTTGTTAATCTGTTTACTGTTGCAAACAGGACACAAGAGTTGTTACTGCAGCTTCCAATAATGTCACAAAAAATGCCTCTCCCTTGTTCTACATAAACTGTGGTTGTACATGCGCATAAATTCTCTGTAAATCTCATAATGAACCTGGAGCTTTGACATGCTCCATGTCCCTCTTGGCCCTCCAGCACTCGCTTTTTTGTGCCCTGACCGAGTCATCATTCCTCCATGGCACTTTCTGCTTATTTTAACCTTCATCGGGCAATGGTGTCCAGAACATTCAAAACACTCGTCAGTCACAGAGTTCAACAAATCATGAACATTAGAACATGAGGCATTTTCAAAGTGTGAACTCTATGAACAGTGCACTTCTGCTATCATTTATGTGTCTCCTTCGAACAACTGCAGGACCAGCAGCTGGTTTGGGAATAACAGACAGGTAAATAGACACAGAAATGATCAGACAGAGCAACATTCACCACATTGACATTTGAAATATTTACTCCTTTTGTAATGAGCAGGTCCAGAGTGTGCACTCTGTTGTGGGTGGGCTCGCTGACATGCTGAGTCAGACCAAAGGTTTCAAGAACAGAACTGAGCTCTTTAGTGTTTCTGTCAAACACATTATCCACATGTACATTAAAATCACCTGTAATGACCAAACAATCAAAGTCTGTGCATACGACTGAAAGCATCTCAGTAAAATCATCAATTAAACTTGGACAGTGCTGGGGAGGTTTGTATATGACTAAATAGAGTATGGAGGGGGATTGTTTTATTGTTTACATACTCAAAAGATGAAAACACAGTTGGGTGGAGTTCATTCCACTAAAATTGCATTACCTGTGTTTTTCATGAGCCATGTTTTGGTTAAAAATATAAAGTCAAGATTAAAAGAAGAAATAAAATAATTTATTAAAAATGACTTGTTACATAAAGATCTGACATTGAGCACATGTCAAGATCCCAATCTGTCCTGCCTTTTTTTGGGCTGTTTCCCCCTCCCTTCTGTGTCTGAGCCTGGAGCTGGGCGAAGATTTGGGCTCCTCCCATGCATACCTGCATCTAATGAGTAATCAAGCTGCACCTGGAGTGAACAAAGGGAGCCAGGACTTGACACTCAGCGCCAGATTGTCTGCATATCCACAGTGGTACAACTCTGCTTGGCTCAGTCTCATGGTTTTGCATTTGTTACTCATTTTTAAATTGGATGTTTTTGCTCCCTGGACTCGCTCAGCTCCTCTGTCTCCAACCCAGCTCTCCACGACCTGTACGAACCTCACCTCTTCTAACCCAGCTCACCTCTACCGGTACTGATCAACTCGTCTCTGACCCCGCTGCCCCCGATCTACTTCTGGACTACTGCAAACAACCCCACTCTCAACTATCTGATTAATCTACCTTTATTTGCACATTTAAAAACTGTAAATAAACATTGTTAAACTGTTCTCCGAGTCTGTCTCTGTGGTCCCCCTGTCAGTCGTTACGACAGCACAGCAAGCTTCAGATTAGTTTCAGCAGGGCTGGATATGATTTTCTTACAGGGAGTGTGAACTAAATTTCTCTGATTGGGCAGTCTAACTGTCCTTCTGTTAATCAGTCTATGTGGTGTAACTGTAGATATAGCTCCATCACAGGGCCTCAGCATGATATTATCTTTATCATGACTGTATGTCCTGGGACAGCAGAGATCCTGTGTGTCCTAGCTCTTGGTGATAACAGCTCTGGGGGAAGGCAGGGAAGGGTGAGTAGGGAGGAGTTTGGGTGAGGGACCAGAGGAGGGCCGAGGAGGTGAAGCAGGGGGGAGTTTGGGTGAAAGACGACGGGGGATAGGTGGGTACGGGGAAGAGTTCTGTTTAGTTGATGCCAGAACTCTTGATCACACTGTATTAGGTGTGAGGGGAGCCATCTTAAATCCTGATCTGATGAAGCTTTCTAGATGGTTGGGAAGAGCCATGGGTGAAGTAGAGTGGAAAAGGAAAAGGAGAGTGAGGAGTCCCTGGAAGGCGTATTTGTAGCAAAGGGGACCCAGGACTGGTCTGTGTGCAGGGGAGGTGATATGGGTGCTGCTGACTGAAACCTCTGCTGGGGCTGCCACAGACAAGTTCAAGGCCTGTGAAGAGGGCCCTGAGGGAAGTGATGCTGGAGATGGATCTTTCATTTGGGAAGGTGGTGATGCTGCTGAATCCCTCGCTGGAGGAGATGATTGTGGAGCTGGTGATGACTCCTTTGCTGGAGGAGATGGTTGTGCTGCTGGTGCTGACTCCTTCGCTGGGGGAGGTGGTTGCGGTAGTTGTGGTGCTGCTGGTGGTGCTGACACATTGGTTTGGTCTCTGGCTGGAGCAGCAGGAATGCTACTCTCATTCCTCTTTTCTCTCACTGGCCCAGGACCCTGTCCAGGCCAGTGCCTCAGAGTGTAGAGGAGGTTATCTGTCAGCACTCTCACTCCACCTCTGCTCAGGTGCAGGCTATTTCCCATGAATGGGTCCTCTCGTTTCTAGAATAGATCAAAGTTTATCAGTTTGAACATTAAATATCATGTCTTTGTAGTTTATTCAGTTCAATATAGGATGAAAAGGATTTGCAAATCATTGTATTCTGTTTTTTTTTTTAAAGTTTTACACAGCGTCCCAACGTCATTGGAATTGGGGTTGTATTTGGGGTGAAAATCATAACTAAACAAATCTTCCAGCCCTGGAATACATGTATATATTTTTTTATTACAGTTTTGATCCAGCCAACCAGTGCTTCCAGGAACCAGTTTTGATATTAACCACTGCCAACTCAGAACCTCCAAAAGCTGCAACTATGTGCATGCTCTGACCCACCAGTTATGACTTTAACTTCAACCTATTGGTTGAAATATTTTTTCTGCTTCTCGCACATCACATCCTTGAGGAATAATTGAGCATAAAACACATGTTGCCTACATCCCACCAAAATGAAATGACCTAGCTATTTACCATGTCATCATGTGCCACAGCCTGTGGACTTAACCTCTGTGCAATGTACAAGACACATGGCCACAAATGGGACCAGAAGCTTCAGAGATGCAGCTAAATGCCACAAAAACACAAGTCACTGTGCTAACAAACACCGGAAATGCACATTGTTATCTCACTGGCACATAATAGCTTGTTATCAGACCATTAACCGAAAGGAACTCTAGGGCACAATTAAGCATTGGCTAGATCTCAATAGCTGCATTAGCTACACCAGTGTAATAGCAATACACAAAAGAATCACATCAAGGCGCACAGATCACATCATATTATGACATAAACTACAGTGTGCTCTGCCTGGGTGGACTTTTTAAAAAAAATTTTAGTTTAAGGGTCAATATCCAATATTTATCTTGCGTTTGAGGACCATAACAGATATTAAGATTTTAACCCACTATTTTTGCTAAGTTATAGTAAACTTCATAAATTAACTTTTCACTTAAACAAAATCTAATTATCTAATTAACTGGGATATAAAACACTTTGTTGCATGATTGTTTAAACATACAGGCATATTTTTACTCAATAGTCTGTAGACAAATCTGATGCACTGAGGACAACCTGGAAAAGACATATGGGCACACAGAGAGTGAGGCAGTTTAGGAAAAAATATTTTTAAATTTCACAATCAGACCAATATCTGGAAAAAACCCTTCGATATCACAGATATCAATATTACCAAATAGCAAACCGATATAACCCCTGTAGTCTGCCCATGACATTTGAATGTTCTTTTTAACATAAGGCACAAACAGGCATAAGCACAATACTGACCATATGTTTCTTGATCACGCAAATCTTATTTTCACCTTTACTTGGAGATTTTTCATTCACTAGTGCATTTTAAATAACCACAGTAATTACAAACACAACTGTCAAAACACTCCTAAATTGTATTCACCTTGCTGAAATGCTGGATATAACCTGATGGAATTATAGCAGGATCCATTAGTATGTTAACCTGAGGGCATAACACTCTCCTCATGAAGGGCAGCCCAAACATGAATGACAATGAGCAAAACAATGCTTCAGTTTTCTGCTTTAGACACACATGGAGGACATAGGCCTATTAGAGCTGGTTAATAAGTTGGAAATAAAGTTATAAAGTTATTAGAAATGGTAGAATGATGAGGTAACCAATGATAAACATTGGCTTATACGTTTCAACTAGGTGGGTGGTACTGGCATAACTGTATACCTTGATATTTTCTTTACTGTCCAGAGAAATTTCTTAGTTGAGTTTCATGTATCACATAGAACATGAATTGACAGACATGGACATGAATGTAATTACCTCATTACCCTATGAACTACCCTTGAAAAAATCTCACTGCAAGTTTCTTTTAATCAGCTGTTTTTGCAATATTATTTTTCTTTTACATGACCAAATAGCCTACTCACTATTCAAATTTTGCACATCTCTAACAACATTTGCATTATTTAATATTTATGTATCAGCCAACCCTATGTTCAGCTGAAATCAACACAAAGGCTAGTTTAGGTCGCCTATACGCTTAGCAAGTATTTTGTGTTAGTGATAAATATTAAAGCCTGAAAACACTCCACATTTTTAAGAACTTTAAGTGCTTAAACTTTACATGCAGTAGTCTACAAGCAGCGATCAAGCTTATAATATGATGAGCTTCACAGCAGGGCATTGGATTGAATTATCAAGACATCTTTCTCTTGCATTTAATGAGCAAAAAACTTTTGTACTGTTTAAAGCCAATTAGACAGTATGAGATTTGAGAGCGGCGGGACGCACCATGCAACCTTTTTAATATAGAAAGACAGCGCATGAAAATAAGAAAAAGATTTAGCATCATTGTACACACATTAAGTAATTAACTTAACAATCATAATTCCTAATGACATATCATGTAATATTTTTTCAAGGTGGATCCAATGAAAGAATAATTATATTAAAAAAAAAAAAAAAAAAAAAAAAAAAAAAGAAACGCTTACCTTTGACGGAAGTGGCGTCATGACTACAAATCGGGCGCGTCCTGTTTTCTTTTAGCGGGATAAATTAACTTCTTATTCCTTTATTTAATACATAAAGTTGTTATATCAGACTTTATTCTGCATGGAAGTGATCAGACATGTCGCTTCACATAGAAACAGACTTGCCGACTAGCTTGGCACCTCTCAAAGTAAGTATCTAGGTAAGATTTGACTTATGTAACTAAATGCTTTCGTTTTTATGCTAACATAAAGCGATGTGACACAGTTAGCTACTTACAGCTTACTTTTTAAAACGTGATCACATGCGTATATTGTGTAGAGTTACGTGAACTTTGGAGACAGTGACGTAACTCGTGGCAATAATGTGAATCAAATGTTATCTATATGTTAAGTGCTAACTAGCATGCTCACGTTGTAATCTCTGACCTTTGCTTTATGCATGGTTTATTTATTACAAACAATTGTAATTATAATATTAACAATGATACATAACAAAGGTTTTGTGACATATGCAAATGATTTATAGGTTGTGAACTTTGCAGGACCTTTGTAAATATAAAAAAATAGTCTGCAATATCGTTATTAGTTGTTGCATGATGGAGGTCAAGTATAATATGTGTGTATCACGTTCCTTATGTTCCTTGTAGTGCAATGTTTCATGCAGGCTACATTTTTTTTTTTACTTACTCACTTTTTTTTTAAACGTGATTATAACTACAGATTCACAATTAATGTAATGTTACCCCATTAAAAAATAATAATAATAATAATACATTTATTTTTAAATACCCTTAACCGTACCTTTGTATTGCTGTAACTAAATAACATAAATAACTTACTATATATTTGTTTTTTTAACAGAATGTTGAGACTCTTCTGCGATGTCCCATTTGCTTTGATTTTTTAAATATTACAATGATGACAAAATGCTCTCACAACTGTAAGTTATGTGAATATCATGTTTGACTTCTTTGTTCTTCCCTACATAAATGTGTCTAAATGTGTATTTTCTTTTAGTTTGTTCATTGTGCATCAGAAAATTTCTTTCATACAAATTGCAGTGTCCAGTTTGCAACAGGGTGAGTATGGCAAAGTTGATAAAGAAATTGAACACATTAATATTTTGTGTATCTAACATTTATATGTGTTTCAGGAAACAATAGAACAAGATTTGAGAAACAACCGTTTATTGGATGATTTGGTCTCAAGCTTTCAGGCTGCAAGGTATGTAAATATAGTATTTTAAATTATTCAAGGAGAGTAGGACTGCTCCCTGACACCTTTCTTGCATCTACTAATTGTCAAATGACATTACTTGAGTTAAAGGGCAATTAGAAAGGTGCAAAAATGTGCAAGAGTATGTAAATAAATGGTACAGTGACTTCTGTGAATTTTTAATGAAGGAAATTAATTTCCACCAAAAGCATACCCAGAATAAAAAAATAAAAAAAAACATTCCCACCATCCTAATGGTAACTCCAGGTTATTCTGGAATGCCCATCTTCAGAGGTTATAGGATGCATGTAAATTAGCAGAGAAAGTTTTCCTTAATTGCAAAGAGTCTAAAAATACCCAGTATTTGAGGGACAATTATAAGCAGAAACTGTCCCTTTTTGACAAACACTTCAGAATTTATAAAAGAACATTTTCAAATGGCCGAGCATTAAAAATAGATAATTTACAGACAAGTAACCCACAACAACTTTGGAAAATGATAAATCAATTGGGGCCTCAAAAAGTTAAGAAAATTCCAATGGAAGTTATTTTAGATAATGGTGAGGTGGAGCTAAGAAAAGAGAAAGTGATTAAAAAAATGGGAAAATGATTTCTCAAATCTTTATGCTGGGGGACTGTCTTCCTCTGATTTCAATTCATTTTTTTTAAATAAAAGAGGATTTAGAGTCAATTATGAGGCAAGAAAATGATCAAATATGTTCCTAAACTCTAATATTACCTCATCAATATTACCTCATACCTCAGTAAGCAACGCTCTGAATAAAGCAAAACTAAGGAAGGCCATGGGAGTAGAAGAAATTCCAAGTTAAGTGTTAAAGTGCCCATGTCCTCTGAATGTTCTTTTTTGTTTATTTAATCTCCCAGAGTGCCTCTTAATTATAGAGGAATTAACCTTTTATGTACAGTTTATAAAATCTATTCCAGTATCCTAAATGCCAGATTGATACAGACACAGAGTTGTTGGTGAATGAACAAAATGGATTTAGAAAACACAGAGAGCTTGTATTGATCATTTACACAGTTTCAACTATACTGACAACTCAACTGTCTGAAAATAAGTCCACTTTTGTTTGTTTTGTTGATGCATTTGATTTGGGTTTGAAACTTCTTTAGGCCGGGGTTGATGGGAGATTTTATCGAGCATTAAAATCCCTGTATGCAGACTGTTTGTGTTCAAGTGAATGATCTATGTACTGAGTCATTCCCTATACCTACTATTGTAAAACAAGGGGATGTTTTGTCCCCAAGCCTGTTCTCGCTCTTCATAAATGACTTGGCTCTTGAAATCAAACAGCTGGACATTGGTGTACATGGACAGTGTTGTTGTGGGCATTTTGCTCTATGCTGATGATGTTGCACTCCTGGCTGAAACAGAAGAGGACCTACAGCCAGTTTCCTGGGAGTGCATAAGTTTATTCCAGTTTTGGCAACACAGGGTGATATGGGCTGGGTCCCTGTCTCCTTTTCTTAATCTAAAGAAAGTGTGATATGGTCAAATTGTGGAATCAGATTATTAGTCTACTTGATAGTAGAGTATCTAAAAAGGTCTTTGAGTGGAGTATACCCAAGTCACCTAGTCACCATAGCTACGGGGCTGTTTTTGCTGAAGCACAACTTCAGTATGTATTCCATAACAATTTACAGAGCAGCATCAACAGAATAAGAGCAAAACTGGTGTTCAATTATGAAGAGTAGTGGCTGAAAGGGATCTTGGCTAAACCCACGTTGCATCATATATTCAAATAAAAGATGCGTTTAAGAATTTTATCTTAGAGCAAATTTGAGCGGGAAGCAAAGATGGTTGATGGTAGAGCTGCGACAGGGCTCCTTCTCTGGGCTGCAGAAACTGGGAGGTTTTCTCAAGCCCCTGAAGAAGAAAGACTTGTGGTTTATGTGAGTTGGGAGAAGTGGAAAGTGAAGCTCATTTTTTGTTGTATTGTCTATTTTATAATGAATTTAGAAATCCTTTAGTTGATGAAATGTTCACCCAGTGCCCTGATATGTTCTGGTGTAATGACGAAAACAAGATGAAATGGTTGTTTAATTCTAATGTTTATAAGTTAGCATAATTTCTTTGCAAAGGCTGGAAGAAGCAGCAGATGAGTTTGTTTAAATGAGAGTATTGGTGTTTGTAACAACAGTCTGGCAACTGGCCTATTCTATTTTGTTAATGGTGGCAAGCCCTTTCATGGTGCCCATGAAAGGGCACCATGGGCACCATTTTTTGCATACAAAAAATGTCGAGCCCTTTCATGGTGCCCATGAAAGGGCTCGACATTGTTTGTATGCAAGACACAATAAAAATGTTAAAAAAAAGAAAAATTCATCCATCCATTTTCTTCCGCTTATCTGGCAGCAGTCTAAGCAGCAACTTCCCTCACCCCAGACACTTCTTCCAGCTCCTCTGATGGGACCCCAAAGTGTTCCAAGGCCAGCCAAGAGACATAGTCTGTCCACCGTGTTGTGAGCCTTCCCCAGGGTCTCCTGATGGTACATGCCTGGAAAACCTGCCCAGCGAGGCATCCAGGATTCATCTGGAACAGATGCCCGAGCCATCTCAGTTGGCTCCTCTTGATGTGGAGGAGCAGCAGCTCTGCTCCAAGCTCCTCCCTTGTGACTGAGCCCCTCACTCTGTCTCTAAGTGAGCGCCCAGCCAGCCTGCAGAAAAAAACTAATTTGACCGCTTGCATCCGCAATCTTATCTTTTTAGACATACCAAATGTCATGACCATAGGTAAGGATTGGAATGTAGATTGACAAGTAAATTGAGAGCTTTGCCTTTCGACTCAGCTCTTTCCTTACCTCAATGGTCATTTGCTGTGACCGCATCACTGCAGACGCTGCACCGCCTGTCGGTCTCAAGCTTCATCCTTCCTTCACTTGGTGAACGAGACCCAACAAGAGATACTTGGACTCCTCCATTTGAGGGAGTGACTCTCGATCCACCTGTAAAGGGCAAGCCGCCTTTTTCCGGTCAGGAATCATGGCCTCGGATTTGAAGCTGATTTTCATCCCAGCCACTTCACCCTTGGCTGCAAAGCGACCCAGTGAATGTTGCAGGTCCTGGTTCAATAAAGCCATTAGGACAACATCATCTGCATACAGCAGAGATGAGATTCTGTGGTCCTTGAACCAGACCCCTCCTGACTGCACCTAGACATTCTGTCCATAAAAATAATGAACAGAACCAGTAAAAAAAAACCCATTCCTTTATCTTTAGTTGTGAGTTGATTTTCTACAATCGACATTTCTAAGCAGTTATTTAATGTTAAGAAAAAGCATTTGGCATAGTTTCTACTCTCTCTGCATAACTATTATGCTCATGACACTACACAAACATACAGTTTTTGATTTAACCATAGTCTCATAACAATTCATTCAAATAAAAACTATTAAAAAAACAATAGCAATACATTCATGGTTTAATTAATGCATGGCTTGATTAGCTGCTACCCCATTTAGCTGCAGAAATCTACCTCTACGGTCAATCTGGAGTTGGGTAAATCCGATAAAAGGCTCAGGCTTTCTTCTACACTTGATAATGTGTACATCGCTGTTTGTAACAATAATCCACACTCTCTGAAATGCCGATAAAGTTTGTTAATTATGGCCAATGCCGTTTCTTTGACAATTCTCAGCCGCTACCACTGCCAGTATGGGGTTTGGAGGTGCATGCTGGGATTGCGTGATGACAACTGCAGGAGCTCTATAAAACCACAATCCTTTTGTCTGCCTTTGCAATTGGTTATGTGATTATAAGCTTAGGAAAAAAAGGCATAGCTTTGCTCTGCATTTTCTGGAGATTTACAGTAACTGCCAACAAAGGTACAGATCATTGAACCTTTATTGTATTCTCCTTTTAAGGATTTTCTTAAATAAAATGAGGATTTTGTTTTAATCAGTGTAGGGCATGCAGGTATCTCATATAACATTTTGGGCCTTTGCATGCTGAGGGTTAATATTTTTATCAGACTGGATGAAGAGGGCATATAGTCCAATGTACACTTATTTAGAAGTTTCCTGTTCACCTAAATTTTCTCATGATTCCATTTAATGCAAGTGTGACTTACAATCTTGAATCCATTACAGATATGCATTTCAAACATAGCCTTGTGAAGTTGTTGGAAGAATGATCGTGTGTGTGTCCGTGTGTATCCCCACAGGCTAATGCTAGCTTTTTCAAAATGCAAATAAACTGATAAACTCAGCATCATGAAGGGTCATAGTAGCCCTCGGGATCTGACTATAATGAAACCCTTAATGCTCTGAGCTGGAGTAAGCCATTCTAATCCTCAACACTATTTGTCTCTTGTCTTTGTCCGTTTGCTATGTGTTCCCTTGTTGACTGAAAGTGTTTGTAGTCCTCTCTCTGTCTGTATTGGAAAAAAATAAGTGGATCAGATTGACACAGATGCCCAGGCAGTTGTCAAAAGAGGGTGTTGCCTTGACAATGTGAATTAGGGAGCTCTAGTTTCTGATGGAGCACCAAAGGGAGGTCTTGTTTCTGATAGAGCACCAAAGGGAGTCCTCTGATTGTTTGGATTTTAGTTACTTGACAGCAAAATCCAACTCTCTGTCCTTGCTTGTCCTTGTTTCACTGCATATCATAGACAAACATGCTAAAATACTAGTGGTGATAACTGGTTACAACAAATTTGAATAAGGTAAACATATAAGAAACATTTATGTAAAGTCATTTTTTTACTAGCAATAATGCAGTCTTTAAGTAACTTGGACATGTTTAAAATATGTGAATCCTATTGCAAATCTAATTGCAATCATAATACTTATCTGAAAATTCGCAATTAGATACTGTCCTCCAAATGAGATACTGTCCTCCAAATGAGAAAGTTTTGTGATTTGTCGTCAACTCATCCCTGTGCCAGCATAGCTCTTGTTATTAATACTGTTTATAGCGACATGTTGCTGAGCTGTGCTATCAGTCTGTAAACCCTGGTACAGCTTCCCCTTTATCAATCAGCTCAATGTTATCACCAGTCCAAAAGATCTGTCCTGAAACTAAGGATTTAGCGATTGTCATCACTGTTGTGTTGGAGGGGGTTATGTAGCAGCTTACACCTCCCTTCTTTAATTTCCTGTTGTCTAGCATTGAGCGTCTGAAAAATAGAATGCCATGATTGGGAACTCAGAAAGTGCTGCTGTCATCTAGAAATAGACTTGTCACAGTGTTGTAATTGTGATAGTTTTGGTTTGTCACTGCACTAAGAAGGCTATGCATCTAAAACATTATCCACATTTGTTGAACGGGCTGCAGGTGTTTCAGTGTTATTAACTGTGCTACTAGCCCATTTTACATTCATATCCAACTCCAAATATGTCCTGCTAAATTAACTTCCATCCCTCAAAGTAAGAACTATTTCTCCTCAGCGCAGGATGTTTTGTTTGCATTGGCTTTGAATGGTACCAACTAGCTAGTGGTAAAAATACGCCTTGATATATCTTTCACATGATCTAAAGAACTCTTTCATTGCGATAGTGTTCCTTCATATCGTACGCACTGTAAGATGGCTTTGTGAAATTAAGGATTTTTAAGATTGATTTGCCTCTCCATGAGCTCGGGGAGGTGGGGTCTGAGTAGGACTTCTCATAAGCGCTGATTTGTCATGGCATTTCTCATGTCTGTGGGGTCAGTGTGATTTAATTACAAGTATTTGTCAGGTCGCAGCTCAAAGTTTCTTTCTACAACAGAACAAATCAGAACAGCCTGTTGCCTAGTCACTGCTCTTAAACTGTACACTTCAAAATGTTTTACAGTGTTACAGGCCTCTAGTGCACAGCCAGCCTAAAAGCATGATATGGTAGTGGCTCCTTAATGCCATTATATAATACAGGGTATGAAACTAATAGTCACAAGATGAAAAACTAAACTTGATATTATCATTAACTATACTTATTCTGCAATTTTTGTTATTTTGACTTTTTCCTAAAATTGAGACCATTTGCATTTTTATTATTCTATTAAATATACAGAGTCATACATCACATTTGTCACTGTGGGTGTATAGCATACACAGGAGCCTCTCTAATGGGGACAGTATGCACAAATAAAATGTTTAAATATGGAAAGATGAGCATCGCACACCTCATTGGTTCCATTTTATTGCTACGTAATGGCCCTGTTACTGTTTGTTTACCATCCACTTTTCCAAGATGCTCGCCAAAGTGTCTGCTTTCCAGGAGAGAGGTGATGGTATAATTGAGCAACTGCAGCCTAACTAAAAGGACTCAATTTGCAGTATTTATTGGCTGTATGTCTCTTTTCACTTGAATGTTTTTGAGGATCCTGGGTCCTTAATCAGTTTAGGGCTCCTGTTTGACTCTAGAGTGTATTTGTTGTCATCTGAACAAGACTAGCACACACCCTTACGAGTGTCTGTGTAAAAAAAAAAAAAAAAAAGACTTAAAATAATATTCACTGATCCATTCCATTCACGAACCACTTTTCTTTTCAACAGGCAGCAGTTGTCAAAAGCAATGTTTGAGTCTCCTCCAAAGACGCCCAGTATTCCAGCTGTGTCTGTCAGATGCAAAACTCCCAGAGAGAAGACCCCAAAGAGCAACAGCGCCGTTTTAAGCCAGTTTTTCCAAAAGAAGCCCAAAGCATTTCCTATAGAATCCAAGCAAGATGGTCCCGTCACTCAATTTATCAAGGAAGAGCCAATGGATGTGGAGCTGCCCTCTGTCTCAGGCCCAGTAGCAGTTAAACAAGAAGAAATACACCTAACATCCGTTCACATGGGAGATGAATCATCTCATTCTTCATCTCCATCTAACGATGTGAAACCTGTAATCAAAGGTAGTTTTTTGTAGTGTTACAATGACTTCTAACACAATTTATACTTCTACAGCATTATTGACACAAGATTTGTGACTAGTGTTTTTATGTTGGTCCATCTAACCCTACATCACAGGTGTTTAAATGTATTAAAGGTACTGTGACCAAAGTCACTATAGCCACTATAAGTCTTTGACCATTACATTTAAGTCTGTGTCACAATGTAATGTGATGTTATTGAGGTTATAATGGTAGAAATACTTAAGCAATACCTTTTACTGTAAGTTTATGATCATTTTGGAGGACTGGGCCATGGTTTGGAAACCCTTGCCCTACAATGAATTGCATACTGTTAAAAAGTTTATTTTCATAAATGGCTGCATAAGCATGTTTTTCAGTGAATTTGGCTCAAATGGTGTAATATTATGGCAGTAACACACAGTAAATGTCAAGCTTTTCTGCATTTCAATTATTAACTATAAAATTCAATCATATGTACGGTAAATAAAGTTTCTGTTTTATAATTTACTATTCTTGCTCACTGAGGTGAAGTTGCATTCAGCCTTTTGTTTTTTGTTTTTTCACAGTGGACTGTCCTGTGTGCTCTGTAAGTGTGGCACAGAATTTCATCAACAAGCATCTGGACATGTGTCTGTCTAGTGGAGAGAAGAAGGAGAGCTTAAGAAGGTAAAATGGCCATCCATTGTGACTCGAACAAGGGCCTTTCAATGCTGTTTGTTCATCCCGTAAAGCTCTATAAGGGAAATCATGTACATGTGAGAAACGCCTTCATTCTCCTTGACAGCACTGTATCTGGTCGACTACTCTGAATCACGCACTGTTCATTGTGAAGATATTGTATAAGTTAAAATGGGCATATTGCAATGATGGACGTTTTAGTATGCATACTGCATTAGCCTGTAATTCTTCAGCATATAAAGGAATCTTTATGGGGGCAAAAAGCTTTAACAATATGTTTTAATATACATTACATGTATACCA